>NC_138131.1:78446642-78584142 GCF_964188305.1 Podarcis bocagei
CCCCTGGTGAGATACTGAAGGCCAAATGTTGAGGAAGAGGCAGAAACCCCCAGTTTGCATATCCCAGAAGAAAAGAGGAAGGGCGAGTGGGGCATGTGTCCTCTCTTGCAGTTTCTGTGTAATGCCTGGAGCTCCCTTTTTTTTTTTTTTTTTTTTTTGGAGTAGCAAGTTTTTATTCTTGGTGTTTTTCAAATCCCTTAATTTTCCAAACTTGGAAGATTTGTGGTATAGAATAAGACTTTGGGCACTAGGGTGGTAGTTTCACAAATACTTATAAGACTTTGGACACAACAGATAAATCATATTCCCTTACAAAAGTCATTCTTTCAAAAAAATAAAATTCAAACCTCCTTCGTGATAGTATGAACATGACATGAGTATGTTAGTATGGGTTTTATATTTTTCTCTGTGTTTGCTTAACAGGTCCATGATGGAATACTCCTGTTCAGTCTTGCTAATTTCCATTAGTTTTCTGCACGGCGAAGCGTTGCGTGGCAATGGGACTGCATCACTTAATGATACAACAACAAGTAAGAAACACTGAATTTTGGGGGTTAGTCTGCGTCAGTACCTTGTTCATATAAATCTTCATTCCTTTGGTTTCAGATGGTGTTTCATGCTTCCTTCTTTAACATTTATAGCACCATGTCACATATCTTATGAAATCAATGTGGGATCAGGCTTGCTTTCTTCTCAACTCATACACGCTGAACATTATCTGTAATATGTATGAGTAATTGACAATTTCCCATTGACAAATATTTTGTTATGATGCTCTACTTTGGAAGCTTCTCTGAGGCTTTTCTACAAAGCGTGTTCTCACTAAAAGAGAGCACGTGTTGCGGATGGGGCCGAACAAAACTCCACTTGGTTGCCAGGCAGTATTAGATTCAAGGGGCCTGGAGCAGATTGGAGGATGGTGTTACTGGGGTAAATTTGATGTTGCCAATTTAGGGGTGGGATCAGTGGTTATTTAAGCAAGGTCCACAGCTTTCTCTTTCTCTTTCGCTGTGGACATCGGATCACATGGAGCACTTGGACTGTCTGGAGGACAGTGATGCAAACTTCTCATTGTCTGGTTACATTTCTTTAATTCCCCCTTCTTTTAATCCTCTTTAGTCCCTTAAATAATTTAATTCCCCTTTTTCCTGTTCAATTTCCCACCCCACCCCTTACCCTGCCCTGTGGGAAGATTCTCCCTGTATCTGTGGCTTGCCTTTCTTTCGCAAAAAGGTTTCCCCCATTTCTCTTGTTGAAATTGTGGGGCTAGTCAGGGCTGTTCTCAGCTTAGCTGGAATCACTTTCGTTCATAGCACCCCGAAGGTTGGCTTTATTTGAGTGTGTGCAGCGCTGTTGGCCAAATTTTAATCTAGCCTTGGGCGGGAGCACTATTTTGAGTTCCTTTAATATTGCTATGAGACTAAGATTCTCAAGAGCAGAGGCATGGAGGCCTATTCGGCCTGGGCATAACTTCCGAGCCTAAGTATGCTACAGGTAGCAGTTAATTGTTAAGTCTCTGACCTCTCTATAAGAATGTACCTGCTTCCAGGCTCAGTTGCTGCTAATGTATATCTGAGGCAGTCAGAGGGCGGCAGAGGCTCTCAGTGCCTCCAATGACTATGAGCACTCTGTATATGCTCTTGAACTATGCTGTTTCTGAACAAGTTTATTTTCTTTAAGTTTGTTTTGCCCTGATAGTGGCGACTGCCATTTTAGAGGCGAGCCATTGTGATTTAGTGGCTAAAGTGTAGGACTAGGACCTGGGAGACAGGGTTCATATCCCCCTCTTAGCCATTGTTATAACAAAACAAAACAAACTGCTCCTTTTGGGCTATTCTGTTGCTGGGTAGTTCGGCCCATTTGTGATAAAAGAACTTTGGGTTTCTTGAAGGGGTGCTTCCCTCTAAAAGGGCAAGCAGGGGTACCTGGACAAGCTGTGGGCTGCCTCAACTCTGCTATTTCACTGGAAACATTTATGCCTGGCCTGGCAGGTGATCCTAGGGCTTTGCCCTAGAATTCGATGGCCTGGAAGCGTTTCCGGCCTGAATAGTGTCCCCATGTGGTCCATGAAGCATTGGTTTCACCAGTTCCTTACATTGTTTAGTTTTTGCGGACTATGACTGGGCTTTTGCAAATGCCTCAAGAGCTTGCCTCTCCTGCAGGGGATGACTTGTGGACGCCCCAGGTGTCTTCTTCCAGAAGGAAGCATCTTCGAAGGCTGCAATCCAGGAGGAGGGCAAAGAGGAGCAGGGATCATGATTCAGACATCACCTTGGACCTCTACAGGGGTCAGGGTGAGGCTGTCCCGGGTCTTTAGGGATCATCCTGGATAGCTCAGCTGGTCAGCGCATAGTGCCGGTAATGCCTAGGTTGCAGGATTGGTCCCTATATGGGACAGCTGCATGCTCCCCCATTGCTCTACCTGGACACTTAGGTCCAGTGTCGAGGGCCTTTTGGTGGTTCCCTCACTGCGAGGGATGTAACAGGCGCCACGTTTGCAATATGCAAGCGGGAGAAAGCACCTTTGTGTGCCCGCACTGCAGTTTGCTCTGTGCGTTGCAGGGCACAGCGCTGCACGGGCTGCATTTGCATTGCATTGCGTGAGAGATTTGCATTTGCATTGCACAGAGGTTGTGCGCATTGCACAGAGGGTGTGAGTGCATTGCACAGAGGGTGTGTGTGCATTGCACAGAGTGTGTGTGCATTGCACGGAGGGTGTAGTGGCATTTGCACAGAGTGTGTGTGGTTTGGTTTTTGTTTTTGTTTTTTGTTTTGCATTGCACAGAGAGTGCATTGCACGGAGTGTGTAGTTGCATTGAACAGAGGGTGTGTGCAGTGCACGGAGTGTGTAGTTGCATTGCATGGAGGGTAGTTGCATTGCACGGAGTGCGTTTTTGCATTGTACGGAGTGTGTAGTTGCATTGAACGGAGTGTGTAGTTGCATTGCATGAAGTGTGTAGTTGCATTGCATGGAGTGTGTAGTTGCATTGCACAGAGTGGGTAGTTGCATTGCATGGAGGGTAGTTGCATTGCATGGAGTGCGTTTTTGCATTGCACAGAGTGCGTTTTTGCACTGAGTGTGTAGTTGCATTGAACGGAGTGTGTAGCTGCATCGCACGGAGTATAGTTGCATTGCATGGATTATGTGAGCACTGCACGGAGTGTGTTTTTGCATTGCACAGTGTGTGTCTGAAAAGGAAGCTGGCTCGGCGGCAGTTTTGTCGGGACTTTTTTTAGCGGTTCTGGCCAGCGTCGGCCCTGTAAATTTACGTATTATGATGGCAGCACAAGATGCCCCCTGCCCAAGCGGGGCTGGAAGCTGGCAAGCAATACCTCAATACTTGCCCATATTCCCATTTTATTTAGGGATCCAGTTGGATATCGTTGCTAAAACATACCACTTGCCTATGGAGAAGCTGTCTGCCTTGAAGGAAGTTATTTTGTAATACTTCCTCTGTAGCAAGTGATGCTTCATCAGATCCGATCTTGCTGGGTCACTTAATTAATCTTGCATGCAGAGTGGTTGCCCCAGGCCGCCCCTTCCCTTCCCACTAGGCCAGGCTGCCTGCGGCCTGAGGTCCCCTTACCTTTCTCATGCAATGGGATCTCATGCAACGGTTGCAATTCCTATATGTATGCAATAGTAGTTGGCCATGGCAGGATACTTGCACAGGGATTTTTCAGGTTCATGCTGATGCTGCTGGATCTTTGCCCTTTGGTTTTTTATTTCAGGGGCTGCTGGTGTGCAAAGCCATGGCCTCAAGCCCGGTATGGTGAGGCAATCATGTGACCTAACTTTTGAGTTTTCCCCATTGTAGTAGCAGTTCACATGTGGCCCGAGGAGTTCAGTGACCATCGGATCTGCTTTTGGTCTGATAACCAGGTAGTGGTGAGCGTCTTGGCTAAACAGTTCTCACGCTCCAGCAGAGTCTCCGCCCCTCCGCTCATGCTTTTGAGCTGCACCGCTTAAGGTTTAATATTGTGCTTTCTGCTCTCCTGATTACGGGATCCTCTAATGATGTCTCTGACACTCTATCCCATTTTCAGATGGAGCGCTTCAGATCCTGGGCTCCAGACTCAGCTATTGCCAGACTTTTCCAGACCACCTGTGGCATGTTGACAACAATTAGTAATTACAGAGAGCAGCAGCTTCCATTTCCCCTTCTGCTTTTAGCTCTTATGGGAAGGCCTGGATGGATTTCTTAGCCTTAAGCTGGCAGTCCTCGGCCATTCAGATGAACTGGCCCCCATCCTCTGAGCAGATCCTGCAGTATTTGGTCCACCTGCCGCAGATTGGGCGTCCTGTTATAACTATAAGAATTCAGTCCGCTGCAATGTCTGTTATACTGAAGCTTTATTTTTCAGAGACCCTTGCATAAAGTTTGTAATGTGCAGGGCCTTGGAAGGTTGGAATAGGCTCCAACCTCATAGGACAGTGGGCAGGAAGTCGGTCAATTTTACCTATGCAGGATCTGCAACAAGTTAAAACTTTTCTGCTGGTAAAAGATCAAGGCGAGACTCCTTTCAGTATTCCATTGCATTTTGGGCACTGAGGGTTGGGGAAATGGTTGTTGGAGCCAGCACAGGGCTGAGAGTCTGGAGGCTTATTGCTTCAGGACTTTTCCTTATCTGCTTTGGAGCTTGTCATTAGAGTTGGGAACTCTAAAACAGACTTAGTGGGCAGGAGTGCCACAATCAGGCTTCCCATTACACATGAGGAGGGCCCTTGCACGGTTATGGATACCAGAAAAAATTGGCTTTTCATTCCCCTGGGGGCTGGCCCACTCCTAGTGCATGAACATGGGTTCCCGTTAGCCAGGCATTAATGTGCTTACGCCGTGCACCAGTTATTACGGCCTGCGGCTTGCCTACCACTGAACACGCCTCATTCCTTCCGAATAGGGCTGCTGCAACGGCTGCACACTGGGGGCCTGTCTGTAGACAGGATTGTGAATACGGGTCATTGGAAGTCTGACGCTGACAAGGGTTATATCAGGAAGTGTCACAATGATGTCTGTGCTGATGCTTGTCTGTTATTTCCTTTTCTCATAGGAGCAGCGGTGCACATTTGGGCCACAGCATTGTACACTGGGCTGGCAAGCGCGCTGACAAGTCTGGACTGGGGCGCCATCTCAGTCTTCCTGCCCATGTGGACATATACTGGATGTCCAGATGGGGAATGCTTTGGGAGGAGGTCCTTCCTTTGGTGCGGTCGAGTGTGACCTGTGCAGGTCCTCCCGCAGGGCTGGTGGTACAGCTGGGCAAGAATGATTTGCTGTCTTCCTCCAGCATAAGTTTGCATTCCTGCATGCAAGAGGGCTTGGATTGAGTTGATGGCAGCTCTCCCTGGACTCAAAATAATTTAAGGCATTTGGTTCAAGGTGGTCTGGAGGGGGGGTTGGAGCACCTGTCCCCTCCAATGCGCAAAGATATTCCATTACAGGAAACCAAGGATTTGCCATGCTTTGTCAACCCCTTTCGAGGGGTAGGGCCACGCAAGAGTCCCTGGGAGCATTTGGGGTGAGCTTGAGTCTGATCCTGGTTCATTGCTCCCCCACGCTGTTTACTTGTACTGACGATATGGTGGGGCCCAGTCGTCAGTGCTGCCCTGCTGAGGTCAGGTGCAGCTAGTCGGGAACCAATGCCTAGACAAACTACCACCGAGCAGGCCAGAAAGCATGTTAATATGGCGGTGGAAAATAAAATAAATAAAGTAAATCAAATCAAATAAATAACATATAAAATAAAATAAAAAATAAAATAAAATAGGTCCTTGCTTTAGGTGGTTCTGTGATATTGCACCCTGCTATTTTCTTCAAGACTGTTCCCCTCTTTGGGGCAGATGGGGGGTGCATCTTTCCCCTATGGGGAACGACACCTGGCGGGATGCGATTGCCTTGGGATTCATTGCTCCCCCACAATGTTGCTGGTACTGACGATATGGTGGGGCCCAGTCGTCAGTGCTGCCCTGCTGAGGTCAGGTGCAGCTAGTCAGGAACCAGTGCCTAGACAAACTACCACCAAAGAGGCCGGGAAGCATGTTAATAAGGAAGTGTAAAATAAAATAAAATAATAATAAAATAAAATAAAAATAATAAAGTAAAGTAGGCTTTGCTTCAGGTGGTTCCATGATTTTGCACCCTGTGATTACCTTCAAGGCTGCTGCCAGCTTTAGGGTGAATATTTCCCCTATAGGGAACGACACCTGGTTGGCTATGGTTGCTTTGGGATTGAAGGAAGGGTTGCATTTGTGAGTGGTTTGGCGGTGAGCTAAGGCTCTGTGGCGGTTAGGCATTGGTTAAATTGGTTGGTGGAGGGGTATGGATTGGCTGTGCCTGCCCCTCCAATGCTGCTGCTGATGGGTATTCCGTTAAAGGAATTCTGGGGCTTACCATCCCTTCGTCCAAACCCTTGGAGCAGGGTGCGGGCCGTGTAAGTTCCCAAGGAACAAGCAGGGAATAGCTGAGGATCTGTGTCGCAGTCCCAGCTGTCCCTGGTCTTGTTCCTCCACACGCTGACTCACGGGAGTCAGCGCTGTCCCCAAGGCGGGGGGGACAGATAGTCATAACCAATGCCTAAGCAACCACTCTCAATTTGTATGAAAATAAAGTTGTGGCCAAAAGTATGCCAAAAACCTTAAACAAAAATTATGTGTGATGTGTGAGTTATTGGGGTAGGGGTTTTGGGGGACCTCAGCACGCAATTCTAGATAAGAAGCTACAAACCTCCAGTACTTGTCATTAAGGGCTGCCAGTAGTTCTTTGGTAACTCTAAAGAACAGGGATTGAGCTTCTTTTACTGCTGCCACAAAAGCCTTGATGGTTTCCAATTAACTTCATTAATACATAAAGCAGTAGCTTGAAACTGACTGCTCTTCCTCTTACTGAGTTCCCTTGCATTTAAATAATCTTACTCCAAATGCAAGTTTATTTCTTGGTTCAGGAACCTCTGCTTATCTAAATCAGCAGTCATGCATATTTTCATGTCTGCAACATGGGACCTCTTTTTGTTGTCTGTATCCATTTCTCTCTCTATTTTTTTTTTGCTTATTGCTTTTTCCCAGTGGTCTGGCTTGTATAAAGAAGCTACCCTCTAGACCTGTGGTTCCCAATGTGGGGCACACGCCCCAGAGGGTGCAATTCGATTTTTAAGGGGGACAATTCGAGAATGAGTTATTAACAGTGAATGGCCTTTCAGGCTTCCTCCACATGAATAGGAGCTGACTTTTTGAATAATAAGAATTATATGTCACGGGGCGTGGGGCATCAGGATTTTAGAGATGCTTAGTGGGAACCAGACAGTCTTGCAAGATGTGAATTGTGATCACTCCTCAAGTTTCAGTTTTAAGAATTCCCAAATTGTGTATTTACGGGCCTCAGCCAAGAAGAAAAACGGGACTCTGTGAGCATGACAAAGAAAACACTTCCTGCAGAGCTCAGTCTCATCTCGCGTCTCATGATAGGCCAGCAGATAAACAAAGGTGCATGTAGTGTGCCTTATGTGGGTCAGGGTGAAAAGTAACACAAAAAATAACTTGCAAAGTCAGCAAGCGTCACAACTCAGATGGCAGGTAAAACGGTATGCACTGAACCAAAAGTGAACTGTTCCAGAAACTCTGCAAATGCCATCTTGGTAGTCAAAATAACCCCACAATTAATTGATAGTTGTTGTAACAATAAGGTCGTGTATGTTTATATTAATTTGCTTTGATATAGGCTAATTGGCTTGCTTTGATGTTATCCTTACCTGTGGGCTTGGGATCTATTGGTAAGATTTGGGTATTTGCCATCAACTGGTCATGTGAGGTGATGCAATGGCCTGGCCAAAGTGACATAATGCTGCTTTGTATATAAAGAATGTGTGAATGGTTGCTTGGACGCAGACAAGCCATCTCCATGCTGCAGTGTCTGTCAGTCCTGCGTCTGTAAAGTCTGGGAGATCAGCAGGCTGATTGCTTAAGTCTACACCTTTCCTTCTTTTTTAAAAAATAATTTTTATTGATTTTTGCACAAATTTTCCAACATAACAACTCCAACACCATATAACAAATCTTTGGCTATCACGGCCTAAGACTTCCTTCGACCCCTTCTAATGGTTTTCTAAATTTCTTTTTATTTTTGCATTTTATTACTATGCTTATTGCTATAAGTCCAATCTTGCATCAGTTAATTTTAGTCCCTTTCCCATTAATTTATATAGTCCTCCTTACAAAACTTCTTGTAACCCTACAAGTGATGTTAGGTAATTACAATTGTCTTTCAGATACAACATAATTTTCTTACAATCCTTTAGGAAAGTCTGGTCCTGCTGGTTTTGAATTTTTCCTGTTAGTCTCGCCAGCTCAGCATAGTCCATTAATTTCATTTGCCACTCTTCTTTTGTTGACATTTGCTCTTGTTTCCATCGTTGGGCTAATAATATTCTTGCTGCAGTGGTCACATATAAAAACAATTTTTTATCATTCTTATGAATTTCTGTACCTACCATACCAAGTGAAAGAGCTTCTGGTGTTTTTTAGAAATGTATATTTCAACATTTTAAAAATTTCATTATAAATCATTTCCCAGAAGTCTTTTACTTTTTTACATTCCCACCACATATGGTAAAACGTGCCTTCTTTTTCTTTACATTTCCAATATTTGTTGTTTGTTTTGTACAACTTGGCTAGTTTTACTGGTGTTATATACCATCATTTTCATTATATTTTCTACACCTTTCTTTAATAAAGCACTAGAACTGATCACTCTAGTTTTTTGAAATCCTTCTGTTGTATCCCTGCACCCAACCGTTCCCACAAGTTCTCCTTTGGGCCGGCAGTTCAGAACAACATACCCCTAGTTTTGTTTTTAAACTTTGTTATCTGTTGCCAAAGTTGCCATCAGACCTTAATGTATAATGTTCAGTTTCCCAGAAGAATGCATCCATTTCCCTTTCTGATCAGTTTGGCTTGTTTATAGCTATGGAAGTGGATTGTAGTTTCAGGATGAGAAAGAATTATAACAAACAAACTGGAAAATCGCTGTCGTTTACTGATGAAGATGCTAAAGCATGATAATGCCACTGGTTGGGTGATTTGTTGAGTTTACCTTTGCTTGCATGGTCTATCCTCTTTCACCAAAGTGTAGAAGCTGCTTCCACATGGGGCATTCTCTTGATAGAGAAGAATAAATGTGATGATGTGGGCTAGGCCAGTAGCATAGACCTGAACCACCCAGTTGATACAGGTTACAGATGAGTTACCCTAGGTAAAATCTAAACAAGGTTGGCCACAGAGGCCCTGTGAAATAAAATTAATTAATGGCTAAAATTAACCTGAAGATTGCCACTTGTCCAGTTTTAATTTTAATTTGTTTGAATTAATTCTGGGATGTATCTTAATTTATTGATTGCTTGTTTTTATGCATTGTCTTACTTGTATGATGTTAGCCGCTCTGAACCCAGCTTTGACCAGGGAGGGTGGGATATAAATAAAAAATTATTATTATTATTAAAATTAAGCAGAGTTTGGACACTGATAGATTTTGCTAGATTGCATCCTTTCCTGGTTACCCCATACAGTGGTATCTCTGGATGTGAACGGGATCCATTCTGGAGCACCATTCGCATCCTGAAGCGAACGTAAGATGCAACAGCACGTTTGCACGTCTGCGCGGGTTGCGTTTTGCCGCTTCTGTGCATGCGCGTGACGTCATTTAGAGCGTCTGCACATGTGCGAGTGGCACTCCGTTACTTCCAGGTCACCGCGGAGCGCAACCCGAAAATATTTAAGCTGAAGCGTATTCATCCCGAGGTATGACTGTACACTTAAATAGCTCAGTCAGTAGAGGGTTGTGGGTTCAAGTTCTACATTGGGCAAAATATTCCTTCATTGCAGGGGGTTGGACTAAGTGGCCTTCGTGGTCCCTTCCAACTACAGTTCTATGATGATTCTAACTTTAATATTCTCTGAATAAGAAAAAAATAGAAGGTAGCAAAAGTATTTCAAATTTATTCGTGCAAACAAGTTTGTAGCTACTATCCTTACAAAGTGTTGAAAAAAATATCCCCTAGGAAGATTGGGGGGGAGGGGAGGAACATCCAGAAAGCACTGAAAGAACAGCTATGGGAAGGGGAACCTGTGGCCCCCCAGATATTGCTGAATAGCAGCTCCCACTATCCCTGTCCACAGACCATGCTGACTAGGACTGATGGAAGTAAGTCAGCAACACCACAGAATCCTCTCCTCTGGAAGAAGTGGCCTGCTAATAGAAAGTTGATGTGGAGTTCTCACCTCGTGATATATTGCTTTTCAACATACCAGCGCTGAGTGTGGCTGTGGGGCAAGGGAAGCAAATTGTGCTTGACCGGTGAGGGTCCCCCCCCCCCGAAAAAGCAAGGAGCAACTTGGCCTGCTTAGCCCCCAGTCATATTACATATTCTCTCTCTCCCCCCCTCCCGTTCCGTGTGTGTGTGTGTGTGTGTGTGTGTGTTCTCAGGCAGTTATCTTAGCAGGTAAAGCCTCTTGGGCTTGCTAATAGGAAGGTTGGCAGTTTGAATCCCTGCGACGGGGTGAGCTCCTGTTGCTCTGTCTCAGCTTCTGCCAGCCTAGCAGTTTGAAAGCATACCAGTGTGAGTAGATAAATAGGTACCGGTGCAGTGGGAAGGTAAATGGTGTTTCCGTGTGTTCTGGCTCTCATAACAAACCTCTGTGCGCCAATAGTGGTTCAGTCATGCTGGCCACATGACCCTAGAAAGCTGTCTGTGGACCAACCCTGGCTCCCTTGGCCTGAAAAGCAAGATGAGCACTGCAACCCAAAGTCACCTTTGACTGGACTTAACCATCCAGGGGTCCTTTACCTTTACCTACCTCTCTTCTCAGCAGCAATAATGTGGCACATTTCCTTCTCCTGTTTCTTCTCTCCTTAAGTTCCTTTACCTCCATGTCCCCTTTGGGATCCTTGCATGCTGAGTATTGTTGAATGCAATTCTTAATGAGTTACTTGAAGCATTTTTTTGCTCAGCAAGAATGCCGACTGTTCTAGGGACTTTGGACAAAAGCCACATAAATGCCCAGGGGAAGCAGGTATGTCACCTGTTCTACAGTAGCTTAAATAAACAGTGTAGCAGTTGTTCTAATAGAGAATGCTCATACACCATACATTTAAAGAACATAACTTCCCTCACAGAATCCAGGGAATTGTAGTTTGCTAAAGGTGCTGGGAACTGTAGCTCTGTGAATGGTGAACTACAGTTTCCCAAGATTCCTTGGGGGGAGTCACGTTGTCTAAATGTGCTTCAAATGCTTGTTGTGTATGCAGCCAAGGTGAGGCACGTGTAAGTTGTTTTTGGCGATACATCGGTTGTGTGTGGGATGGCGGGGTGTTAAACAAAAATACCTTACCTTATTTGCAAAAACGGCAAACAGCAGACAGTACTAAATGTTAGTATTAAGAGACACACAGGCCACAAACGTGTATAATGGTGTCATAGAGGAAAATAAAGATTGCTGGGGGTGGGGTGATACAATAGAGGTTTCTAAAAATAAGAGCATCAATATAGAACTTCCCCCTTTCCTCATAATGCCATAAATGGGTGGCTTTGCCTTCATGCCTTGTTTGTCAGCTTCCAGAGGCATATGACTCTCTGTTGTTGAAACAGGAACTAGAAAGAAGAGCTTAGCCTAATCCACCCAGGCAGTTATCAGCTTTGATGAATGCTACCTTATTGCCACAAAGCCTGCTCAGAAGTGGGGAAATGTATTTGCTTTAATGTACTAGATTTTGAACATATTCCTTCTTGCAAAATTTCACATCCTGGGTTAGAGAGTACCTGCTGGAATTTACCCCCTGGTTGGAGCAATAAGAATCAAGCACCTAAAACCATCCTGTGCAGAACCTGGAAAACAACAAAGTCATGCCTTGGAAACTGCCATGCTTTCTGCCAGTTCCCCCCACCCCACCCTCCTCATTTGACAACCCTCAGGATTTTTGCTGTAGGGCCTGAAAGCAGAAATCCTATGGCACAGCAATGCTAAGATGGCTATCAACACAATCCCAGTGACAGCTGCTTCAGGGTCTGTGGAAACATTTTGAAAGCTCATTCTTTCAAAACCAGAATTGTACATTCAGTAATGTCATAGCTTGTATTACTATGAAATTAAGCATTTAGCTGCCTGTCTAGCAGAGGTGGTGTATGCATGCACATTGAGTCTTGCCCAGGCCAGGTGGAGAAGAGCCCATGTGCTAACAGACCTTTCTCTTTTATATCAAGCAACAATATGTATGAAGCGTTATAGAACGTGGACTTTCTTTGTCCCCTTTTATTATTTATTATTGTTGTTGGCTAGGCATGCATAAAGGTCTGCAGTGATGGTTGAGACTGGTGTCATGGTTGCGGATGCAAAGCAATATTCCATAATCTAGGGGTTAGAGGGCAAGGATGCTTAGAAGAGACATTCCTTTTTTAATTTTTTTTATTTTTTTTTTAATTCCGGTCGGCGCCAGCGTTAATGGCGGTCCTCTTTCCGAGCTTCGGAGGAGGACTGCTCTGCGAGTTCGGGTCTGACCCGCTACGGCAAGCGGGGGACCCCTAAAATCACAGGCGCTGAAGCCTGTGAACAAGGAGACTCGGCGGGCACCAGAAGCGCCCCCCCTTACTGCAGAAAGAGCCTTTTTAAAGGCTCTGGAACGGCATCGGGAGAGCGCGGTGCTGAGAGTCGTTACCCAGCCTGCAGAGTGAAGCCGCGTCGCCATTGACGGAGAGCGCCGATTCCTTCCTGTAAATCTGGGACTGAAAAACCTGTGAGTAAGACTGAACGCTAATTTGGAACCTTTTAAAATTGAAAATTTGGCTGAAAACGGGGAAGGTAAAAATTAAGGAAGTCTGCCTTCCCCCGACTGCATGACAGCTAAAGCAACGGAAATTTAAAGCTGCATCCGTATGAAACATTCCTTGACTATTTAACCTGACATTGGACTTAGATCTCCCCTCTAGCAAGCAGGACAGAGGGAAGGAAAAAGGGACAATAAGAACTGCATTACTTATCTAAAAGGGAAAAATCTTCTGCTGCCTTAATACCCTGAAACAGACTGCCAAACAAGACAATAGAGCACTGAACTGTCTTTAAATTCTTGGGAAAGTTACATGGTTGAAGTTTCCTTTGCTACAAAGTTTTTAGACCTTGTTGCTACAGTATATTGGAGTATGCTGAAATAGTATCCACTGGAAAAAGTGCTGTAACATATATTTACAAGCCTCCTGATATACTTGTCTTTAACTTCTTTGTCTCCGTACTCGGACATTTTGCTTTGCTCCCCCTAGAGGGCTTAAGTAACGGTTGTAACAGTCTAGGACAGTGGAATTTTCCATCAGGGGACTGTTTTCGTGGGAACGTCCTTGGGACATGAGTGGCCCAGCAGAAGAGATAACCACCAGAGCCAAAGCTAAGCAGCAACAACACCAGCAACAGCAACAAAAGAAAAGAGGCTCAATTACAGGCGTAACTCCTACAGGAACATAAGGACAAGAAAAAGTGACAGCTGCTTCCATGGAGTCAGTGACACAAGCGTTACTCAAGATAAATCAATCTTTGGAGACCTTGACAAAGCAGAGTACAGAAAATACACAGAAATTAACAGAACTAACAGCAAGACTGGACTTGAACACAGAATCTATAAACAGGCTGATTCAAGAAAACTCTGCAACACGTAAGATTCCAGAGGAAGCTAGAACTATTGCTGGAGAGACACAAGAGAACTTAGAACCGATTGCTAAAAAGGTTCATGAACATGATGCAACTTTGGCTTTGTGGGAATTACAGAGAAAGGAAAGAAATCTGAAACTGAGATTGATTCCCGAGAGCGAAGGAGACAACCTCGTGGAGTATTTAACACAAGAGTTTGCTGATTTCTGGGAAGACTTGGAGGAGGAAGAATTTAAGATAATAACAGCATTTAGACTGGGCAGAAGACTGAACAGAAAGACCCCGAGGGATTGCCTGATTACCCTTAGATCTAAGGAAGAAAGAGATAAAATATTAAAATTACACTACCAAAAGGCCTTGCAAATTGAAAATTCATCTATACAGATTTTTAAAGACATCCCTAAATATATCTTGGAGTTGAGAACCTTCTATAAGGATCTGGTCTACCTGCTGAAGAAGAACATCATTCCTTTCAGGTGGGAGTTCCCACAAGGACTGTCCTTTGACTACAAGGGAAATAAGGTGAAAATAAAGACAACACAAGACAAAGAGAGGTTCCTGGAAAGAAACCAAGAGGACCTACAGAAGGGAACTGTGGACCCAATCGCAGAACAAAGGAGAGCACTAGATATTTTGAACTTATCGTTTGGACTTAATCCACCACCATCAGAGGAAGAGCAACAACTGGGAGCAGTTGGAGGAACAACGGAAAAGTAACAAGATGGCCCTGCAATTCCTTAGTTGGAATTGTAATGGGCTCAATATGCCTTTGAAGAGACGTCAAGTTTTTCATATTTTGAAAAGAGAACAATTGGATTTGATATGTCTACAAGAACAGTGGGGTCACTCAGAGGAGAAAATGGTGAAATGCAAACAGGGGACACAGAAAGGGCTGAACTCCTCAATGCCTTCTTTGCCTCAGTCTTCTCCGATAAAGAAAACAATGCCCGACCTGAAGAATTTGGAGCAAATGATTCAGCAAAGGAAACACAGCCCAGAATAACTAAGGAGATAGTACAAGAATACTTGGCTAGTTTAGATGTATTCAAGTCTCCAGGGCCAGATGAACTGCATCCAAGAGTATTAAAAGAACTGGCAGATGTGATCTCAGAACCACTGGCAGTCATCTTTGAGAATTCCTGGAGAACAGGCGAAGTCCCGGCAGACTGGAGGAGGGCAAATGTTGTCCCTATTTTCAAAAAGGGGAAAAGAGAGGACCCAAATAATTATCGCCCAGTCAGTCTGACATCAATACCAGGGAAGATTCTGGAGCAGATCATTAAGCAAACAGTCTGTGAGCACCTAGAAAGGAATGCTGTGATCACCAATAGTCAGCATGGATTTCTGAAAAATAAGTCATGTCAGACTAACCTGATCTCGTTTTTTGACAGAATTACAAGCCTGGTAGATGAAGGGAACGCAGTGGATGTAGCCTACCTTGATTTCAGCAAGGCATTTGACAAGGTGCCCCATGATATTCTTGTAAAGAAGCTGGTAAAATGCGGTCTTGACTATGCTACCACTCAGTGGATTTGTAACTGGCTGACTGACCGAACCCAAAGGGTTCTCATCAATGGTTCCTCTTCATCCTGGAGAAGAGTGACTAGTGGGGTGCCACAGGGTTCTGTCTTGGGCCCGGTCTTATTCAACATCTTTATCAACGACTTGGATGATGGACTCAAGGGCATCCTGATCAAATTTGCAGATGACACCAAACTGGGAGGGGTGGCTAACACCCCAGAGGACAGGATCACACTTCAAAACGACCTTGACAGATTAGAGAACTGGGCAAAAACAAACAAGATGAATTTTAACAGGGAGAAATGTAAAGTATTGCACTTGGGCAAAAAAAATGAGAGGCACAAATACAAGATGGGGGACACCTGGCTTGAGAGCAGTACATGTGAAAAGGATCTAGGAGTCTTGGTTGACCACAAACTTGACATGAGCCAACAGTGTGACGCGGCAGCTAAAAAAGCCAATGCAATTCTGGGCCTCATCAATAGGAGTATAGCATCTAGATCAAGGGAAGTAATAGTGCCACTGTATTGTGCTCTGGTCAGACCTCACCTGGAGTACTGTGTCCAGTTCTGGGCACCACAGTTCAAGAAGGACACTGACAAACTGGAACGTGTGCAGAGGAGGGCAACCAAAATGGTCAAAGGCCTGGAAACGATGCCTTATGAGGAACGGCTAAGGGAGCTGGGCATGTTTAGCCTGGAGAAGAGGAGGTTAAGGGGTGATATGATAGCCATGTTCAAATATATAAAAGGATGTCACATAGAGGAGGGAGAAAGGTTGTTTTCTGCTGCTCCAGAGAAGCGGACACGGAGCAATGGATCCAAACTACAAGAAAGAAGATTCCACCTAAACATTAGGAAGAACTTCCTGACAGTAAGAGCTGTTCGACAGTGGAATTTGCTGCCAAGGAGTGTGGTGGAGTCTCCTACTTTGGAGGTCTTTAAGCAGAGGCTTGACAACCATATGTCAGGAGTGCTCTGATGGTGTTTCCTGCTTGGCAGGGGGTTGGACTCGATGGCCCTTGTGGTCTCTTCCAACTCTATGATTCTATGATTCTATGATTCTATGATTCTATGATTCTAAGAAACCCATGTAACCAGAGCACACAGGAAACTACTCATAAATAAAAGATTAGGACAAGAATTCATTTCATCGGACAAAGTTAAGAAAAGAGGAGTTGTGATTTATGTAAAAGAGAAATGGGTTCCAAAAATGATGTTTAAAGATGAACAAGGAAGATATTTGGCAGTTGAAATACAAGTGCAAGGAGAAAAATTTCTAATAGTTGGAGTTTATGCACCAAATGAAGGCAAGGCGGAATTCTTCAAGAAGCTCCATGAAACTTTGATGGACTATTTGGATTATAATGTGATAATTATGGGAGACATGAATGGTGTGGTTTCTACAAATATGGACAAAGCACAAAGACTGACAATTTCAAAGGAAGGGAGACTTCCGAAGACCTTCTTTGAAATGACCGAGAACATGGACTTAATAGATATATGGAGAACGAGGAACCCTCTTGAGAGAGAAGGAACATTCTTTTCTCAAGCAATGATGACCTGGACCAGAATTGATCAAAACTGGATCACTAGTGGGATGGCTCCAAAGATTAAGAAGATAGAAATCTGTCCAAAAACTTGCTCCGACCATAACGCCGTAAAGATGGAAATGAAACTTACAACAACTGGTCAATTTAGATGGAGGATGAATGACACCCTGTTTAGAGACAAGGAGATCCACATGAAGGCCCAAAAAACTCTAAAGGACTATTTTGAAATAAATCTAAAGGCCGATGTGGAAAAAAGAGTGATCTGGGATGCAAGTAAAGCTGTGATGCGAGGTTTTTTGATTCAACAAAACTCAATAAAAAAGAGAAAGCAGAATGAGAAGAAGGAAAAGATCCTGGAAAAGATAAAAGAAGGAGAGAAAAAATTAAGATCAAAACCAAAGTCCCAGGAGATTTTGAGAGAGATTAAGCTATACCAGACACAATATATGGAATTGATGAATCAAGAGATTGAGTGGAAGTTAAAGCAAATGAAACAAAAGACATTCGAATCGGCAGACAAATGTGGCAAACTTCTGGCATGGCAATTGAAGAAAAGGCAGAAACTAAATACAGTTACAAGCCTAGAAGTGGATGGAAAGAACATATCTAAACCCAATGAGATTAGAAACTGTTTTCTGAGCTACTTTAAAAAACTTTATTCTCAAGGACCACAAAATGAAGAGGACATAGATAAATTCCTTAATAAACATGGATTACAAAAAATCTCTCATCAAAGCAAGGTGGATTTAAACCAGAGAATAACAGAACAAGAGATAGAGGGTGCCATTCAGGACATGCAATTGGGCAAATCTCCAGGGCCAGATGGACTGACTTCCAGATATTACAAATCTTTGAAGGAGTGGTTGGTTCAACCGTTAAAGGAAGTCTGCAACGAGATCTTAGAGGGAAAAAAGGCACCAGAATCGTGGAAAGAAGCGTATATTTCACTCATACCAAAGACAGAGACTGAAAAGACTCAACTTAAGAACTACCGCCCAATATCATTACTTAATGTGGATTACAAAATCTTTGCAGACATTTTGGCGAAAAGATTTAAAAGAGTGTTGATGGAGAAGATTCATAGGGACCAAGCAGGCTTTCTCCCAAAGAGGCATTTATCAGACAATGTAAGGAATATAATAGACATTTTGGAACGGCTAGAGGTGAATATAAACACCAAAGCAGTGTTGATTTTTGTGGACGCGGAGAAAGCCTTTGACAATATTTCTTGGAGCTTTATGAAAAAGAATCTTCATGGGATGGGGGTAGGCCAAGGTTTTGAGAATGGTATGGGTGCGATATATTCTGAACAAAAAGCTAAGCTGATTGTAAATAATGTGATAACGGAGGAACTTAAGATAGAAAAAGGAACACGACAGAGGTGCCCAATTTCCCCATTGCTTTTCATTTCTGTTCTGGAGGTGTTGCTGAATATGATTAGAAATGACCAGCAGGTTAAAGGTGTACAGGTCGGGGTTAAACATTACAAGTTAAAGGCCTTTGCAGATGACCTAGTATTGACTCTACAAGAGCCAGACACTAGTACGAAAAGGCTGTTGGAGATAATCCAACAATTTGGTCAGGTAGCCGGATTTAAACTGAACAAACAAAAAACTAAAGTATTAGAAAAAAACTTAACAGATACGGAGAAGGAGAAATTTCAAGAAGAGACAGGTTTGACAGTGGTTAAGACGGTGAAATACCTAGGGGTTTATTTGACATCTAAAAATTTGAACTTGTATAAGGACAACTATGAAAAATGTTGGTCAGAAATTAAAAAAGACCTAGAAATATGGTCAAATTTGAAATTGTCAATGTTAGGCCGAATTGCAGTGATTAAGATGAATGTATTGCCTAGAATGTTGTTTTTGTTTCAAACTTTGCAGATTCTTGACAAGATGGACTGTTTCAAGAGGTGGCAGAAAGATATTGCGAAATTTGTCTGGCAGGGCAAAAAGCCCAGAATAAAATTTAAAGTACTTACAGATGCAAAAGAAAGAGGGGGGTTTGCCCTGCCGGACTTAAAACTGTACTATGAAGCAGCAGCGTTTTGCTGGCTGAAAGAGTGGATGCTCCTCGAGAACACAGATATCTTGGATTTAGAAGGTTTCAATAATACATTTGGTTGGCATGCATATCTATGGTATGATAAAATCAAAGTGCATAGGGCCTTTAAGAATCACATTGTCAGAAAAGCGTTGTTTAATGTATGGATAAGATATAAAGACTTGTTGGAAAATAAAACCCCTAGATGGCTGTCACCTTTGGAGGCTAAGGCAGTGAAGAAACTCAATATGGAGGCCGGATGGCCAAAGTATTGGGAAATTTTGGAACAAGATGGAGATAAATTGAAATTACAGAGTCATGAGAAATTGAAACCAAAAGTACAAGATTGGCTCCATTATTATCAAATAATGGAGGTTTACAAACAAGATAGAAAAATTGGCTTCCAGGTGGAAAAATCAAAATTAGAGACTGAACTGTTAGAACCCAATACCAAGAATTTGTCAAGAATGTACAATTTGCTGCTGAAATGGAATACACAAGATGAAACAGTCAAATCGGCTATGATTAAGTGGGCACAGGATATTGGCCATAACATTATGTTTGCTGACTGGGAATGGTTGTGGAACACCGGTATAAAATTCACGGCATGTAATGCCTTAAAGGAAAATATTATGAAAATGATTTACAGGTGGTACATGACCCCAGTCAAGCTAGCAAAAATTTACCATTTGCCTGATAATAAGTGTTGGAAGTGTAAAGAAACTGAAGGTACTTTCTATCACCTTTGGTGGACATGCCCGAAGATTAAGGCTTTCTGGGAAATGATATATAATGAAATGAAAAAGGTACTTAAATGTACTTTCCTTAAGAAACCAGAGGCCTTTCTCTTGGGCATAGTCGGCCAATTGGTGTCAAAGAAAGATAGAACTTTCTTTATGTATGCTACAACAGCAGCAAGAATACTTATCGCAAAGTATTGGAAGACACAATATCTACCCACCCTGGAAGAATGGCAGATGAAAGTGATGGACTATATGACATTAGCTGAGATGACTGGCAGAATCCGCGATCAGGGAAAGGAGACGGCGGAAGAAGAATGGAAGAAGTTTAAAATTTATCTTAAGGACTACTATAAACTGGATGAATGTTAGAATGTCGAGGTTTTGAGAAAGAAAGGGTTACAGCGATATAAGATTAGATTAAAGGAAAGATTAAGAGGACAGAGGCTTGACAGAACTATTTAGAACTTGCTGAAAAACTTTGGACATTGGGATACAGAAAGGGGAGGTATGGGGGAGTCCGAGAAACAAGGTTTATGAAAAAAAGGGTACGAAACTATACATGTTTGTATGTCTTTTTATATGTTTGTATTGTTTTTAAAAAATTTGTAAAACCAATAAAAAATTTTTTTAAAAAAAATAGAAGAGACATTCCTAGGCTTACAGATTCCTTGGCCACAGGATCTTTTCCCTTACTCACAGCTCTTTGACAGTGGCCTGGTTTGCATATTACACCAAGCCCAAACCATGGTTAAGGATGAATGTGCAGGCTCTCAGGGAGGGGGTAATGGATGCCATGCTCCTTCCTGGTCATTCATCTTCTTCTGAAGCTTTTCCTGTT
Organism: Podarcis bocagei; assembly: GCF_964188305.1. NCBI lineage: Eukaryota > Metazoa > Chordata > Lepidosauria > Squamata > Lacertidae > Podarcis > Podarcis bocagei. The sequence continues at coordinate 78,467,024 of NC_138131.1, forward strand.
TATAAAATTTTATACAGGGAGAAGATCTTTTTTAAGACGGGGGGCCGGACCTCTGTTTTATTTAATGCATTTCAAGTAGGAAGAGGGTGAGTGCCATCTAATAAGAGGCAATATTTGCATATTGAACAGGGAGGTTATTTACAAAGATTGGCTGGATCTGATTATCCAGACGATAACTGAAGCTTCTCATAACGTGGACCCTAAATTACTGTTGCTACAGCTCTCCAAACCTTTCAAACCACATAGCCCACCGAGTGTCACATGTTTAACAAATTGCCATACTCTATTTTAGGCCTGTACTGCTGCGGTTGACTATTTGTTGCAATGAAAAGGACTGCAGCAAATAGATCTGTAGTTCATTGCTTGTGTTTGCTTTTAGTATAACTGCTGAGTATATTTATTATAAGAATTGTTAAATTATTATTATTCAGGTTGCATTTATATGCTTCTGTGCATTTAAAGTGCAAAGATAATTCACTTTCATAAGAGTATTACAAGTTTGTATGCATATGGAAATCAGAAAATCACTAAGTAGCTTTCCCCAGTGTGGATTTTTGAAAATTCTGCTCTTGTGCATATTATTTCCAGTGGTGTATCTAAGAGACTAGGTTGCAAATCATGAAGTTCCTGGTTTGAATCTTTTCTCAGCCATGAACTTAGTAGGTGGCTTTAGGCAAGCTGCTCTCAGCCTCAGTCCTCCCATCCATTGTAAATGGATAATACAGTACTGACTAACCTTTTCAGGGATGTTACAAGACTGCAACTAGATAATAACTGGAAGGTCCTGCCCAAATGTTTTAATTCAATGCCATCTGTAAGTTCATAAGGACAAAAAGTTACGTGTTCCAAATACTTTATGAAAAATGTTCTTCTCTTTACCCCACCAACACCAAAAAGGGATCCATTAAATATTACAGTATCATTTTCAGGGTTTGCAGAAGTATACACTACCCCTGTTAAAAAAGACAAACCAGCCCAGGGTGAACTGTGCATTCTTAGTAGCTGCAGAATGTTGAAAGATAGGAAACAGAAAACTGGTTGTGTAGAGTAGAATGCCCTCCATGATCCTCTGACAATTTACAGAGTTGTATGCTGGAGAAGGGTGTGGTGGATGGGTGGGTGGATGGATGGATCCCTAAGCAGGAACATTCCTTCCATTTTTTCCCTTTTCAAATTATGAAGCTCAAAACAGGAAAGCAAATATTGTGAACATACAAAGTTTTAGTAATAGCTTCAAGAGAAAACAACAACATCGCCTGAAAAATTAGATGTGCATGTTCTGTTACACACATGACACGCTGCAAAGAACATCCATAACAAAGTGAAAGTTGTTGTGATAACACAGGGTGATGATGATGATGAAGTATCACTGTTTGGATTCAGTACAGAGCTAGGAGTCACCTTCAGTATCTACCTATTATATGTTACAGTCGCACTGCCAGTGTTGGTAAGGTGGTCCCTGTTGCCCTTCTTGCTTGGCTTCACTGGATGGCTATTTGAACACAGGAAAATAAATTTTATGGAAAATATGGGTGACCTTACAAGACATTGATTCTGATGTCCATCATTCCAAAAACACATATTTTCAAAGTAAAAAATTCATAATAGTTCATAGTAGTGAAAATTCACTCACTTAAGAGATGTATTTTATTGTGTGTGTGCTTTTATGTTCACACACACTACACCTGAGCTGTAAGAGTATATCTCCTGGAGTTTTGCAAACTTTTATATGCATACAATAGTTTTCACCTGCAGTGTGCAGCTTGTAGCACCCGTGGTCCATAAGTGCATAAGTAATTCAGTGTCATTTGTAAGTAGAACCATGTGGAATGGGTGCGACAGCCTAGTTTCTTCCATGCCAGCAGTGTGTTGTCTCAGTGGCATGGAAAGTAACCACATAATTGCACTCATTTCATGAGGCATTTCTACCATAATAATTATTAGTTTTATTATTGTTATTTACCGTATTTTTCGCCCTATAGGACGCACTTTTTCCCCTCCAAAAATGAAGTAAGGGATATGAAAAAAAGGTTATGAAATTATACATGTTTGTTTGTCTTTTTATTTGTTTGTATTGTTTAAAATTTTTTTGTAAAACCAATAAAAAATTTACAAAAAAAACAAAAAACAAAAATGAAGGGGAAATGTGTGTGCGTCCTATGGGGTGAATGCAGGCTTCAGGAAGCTATCCACAAGCCTTGGGAGCCCGCGGGAGTTCCCGCCGGGCTCCCAAGGCTTGCAGATAGCAGCCTGTTCTGGGGGCTGGGGTCGGGGGAAGCTTGGGCTTCCCCCACCCCAGCCCCATGCCTGGGGGGGGGGAATAAATTATTTTTCTTTATTCCCCTCCAAAAAAAACCCCTAGGTGTGCCCTATAGGGCGAAAAATACGGTACATACAGTGATGGTTCCAGGAGCACGCCCAAACTGCAACCTGCCTCTTTAAGGGGGATGCCTGGTAGATGGCGGCGCAAGCACTTGCAGCGGCTCGGCACTCCGAAGACCGGTATTCAGTGATTTGTGTTTTATTTTTATCTGTGAACTTATTGCTGCTATGGACTGTGAATACTCAGGCACAAGTAATTTATAGTCGTCAAGAGCTCTTAAGTATCGGCAGAGGGGAAGGCTGCAACCAGGAGGTCTCAACCTACAACATTCCAGCTGAGCTTATCAGAGAGCCTCCATATCTTGCACATTCTTGGGATACTCCCCTTGCTCTCCTTGCCAGAAAGAAAAGGAAACGGAGAGGGCGCAAGCAGAAGAGGGGTTGCAGGGCTGGACTACGAGTGAGGCTAGGTAAAAACCCCCACAAGCCTGCATTGCCAAGTCTCCTTGTATCAAATGTGAGATCCTTACCCAACAAGGTAGAGGAGTTGGAACTTATTACCTCTCGGCAGAAAAGTATCCGGGACTGTTGTGTTATGGTCCTTTTAGAGACGTGGCTGGATCCCTCCTTTCCACAGGGACTTCTGCAGCTAGAAGGACGCTCAGTAATTAGAGCGGATAGAACCGCCAAATCCGGGAAGAGCAGAGGAGGAGGAATTTGCGTTTATATAAACAACAACTGGAGCTCAGACATTAAACAAATGGACACGCATTGCTCTCCTGACTTGGAGTACCTAGTGGTGAAGTGCCGCCCTTTTTACTTGCCACGTGAGTTTAATGTTGTTATAATAACAGCGGTGTATATACCTCCCGATGCAAACACTACTACAGCTATGGGCCACCTGCTGACTGCTATTAGCAGACAGCAGCGGGCCCACCCGGATGGAGCACTTGTGGTTGCTGGTGATTTCAACCGAGCCGATTTAAGGACTGTGCTCCCTAAGTTCCACCAGTATGTTGATTGTCCCACTAGGGGGGGAAACACCTTGGACCGAGTATATAGTAACATCATGCATGGATACAAGACCAAGCCCCTGCCCAATTTGGGGCAGTCAGACCACATATCCTTACTTATGATACCATCATATAGACCTCTCGTACGCAGAATTAGACCATCAACTAGAGAGATACGAGTGTGGCCAGTAGGTGCATCTGAGCAACTCCAAGACTGCTTTCGGAGCACCGAGTGGTCGCTTTTTGAGGAGAATAATGTGGACACATATGCTTCAACAGTACTGTTTTACGTTAAAAGCTGCATTGATGTTGTCACTACCACCAAACAAATACGGGTGTTCCCTAACAACAAGCCCTGGCTAAACAGGGATGTGTATCTTCTGTTAAAGGCAAGAAATGCTGCTTTTCACTCTGGTGATGCGCAGCAGTATAGAGAAGCTAGAGCCAAATTGAAAAAGGGTATTAGGAACGCCAAAGCTATGTACTGCCGGAGGATCGAAAAACATTTTGAGAGCTCCGACCCTCGTCGAGTATGGCAAGGCTTGAGACAAATTACAGGGCAAAATACTAAAAACGAATTGGCTAGCAGCAGTGCGCACCTGGCTGATCAACTGAATCAATTTTTTAGCCGCTTTGAGGAGGGAACCGGAACTATCGTCACTACAGCATTGGCCACCAGCACATCATCAGAAACTACTACTGATAGACAACCACTTTTATTACAGACCTGTGACGTACAACATGCCTTTCGGAGCATTAACATCAGGAAGGCAGCTGGACCGGATGGAATCATGGGACGGGCTATTAGGGACTGTGCTGCAGAATTAGCCGGCGTATTTACGGACATTTTCAACCTATCCCTGTTGCAGGGTTATGTCCCTACCTGCCTGAAGACATCGATTATAGTGCCAGTCCCCAAGCAGTCAGTGGTGGTATCTCTCAATGATTATAGACCAATAGCCTTAACATCTGTTGTTATGAAATGTTTTGAGAGATTGGTGCTAGATTATATTAAGGCTAGTCTTCCATCCACTTTAGACCCGTTCCAGTTTGCATACAGAAGAAACAGATCTACTGATGATGCTATTTCCATCGCCGTCCATACTGTATTGAGTCATCTAGAACGACAGGGAACCTACGCAAGGCTGTTGTTTGTGGACTACAGTTCTGCCTTCAATACAATTCTGCCAGACAGGTTATTTCTTAAAATGACCAACTTGGGTATACATCAGAAGATCTGTCTCTGGGTAAGGAATTTCCTGACTGATAGGCCGCAGACAGTGAGAATGGGACCTTACTATTCTTCTACTCTAGTATTAAGCACAGGAGCCCCTCAGGGATGCGTGCTAAGTCCCTTTCTCTATTCTCTGTACACATTTGTTTGCACCCCACTGTATAAGTCCAACACAATCATCAAATTTGCGGATGATACAACAGTGGTGGGGCTCATCAGTGAGAACGATGAGACTGCTTATAGGAAAGAAGTACAGGGGTTAATTCAATGGTGTAAAGAAAATAATCTTATGCTTAACACCAAAAAAACCAAAGAACTCATAATTGACTTTAGGAGAAAGAAAAGTGTATTGTTACCATTGCACATAAATGGCGAGGAAGTGGAGAGGGTTGGTAGTTTTAAATACCTGGGCATTTATATCTCGGAGGACCTCTCATGGACTGCAAATGTTAATATGGTTGTGAGGAAGGTGCAGGGGAGGTTGTATTTCCTGAGAATGCTCAGGGGACTGAATCTATCCCAGCACCTACTCCTGTCCTATTATCATAGTACCATCGAGAGTGTCCTAACCTATAGTATATTATCGTGGTATGGGAGCAGCTCTGAAACGGATAAAAAAGCTTTACAGCGAACAATTAAAATTGCCCAGAACGTTATTGGGCTCCGACTACCAACCCTGGATGAGATCTTCACGTCTCGCATCTTGAAGAAGTCACATAATATTCTGAGAGATCCCACCCACCCTGCTCACAACTTCTTTGAACTATTGCCTTCGGGCAGAAGATATAGGACAATGAAAACACGAACCACACGCCTTCTGAATAGTTTCTATCCAAGAGCTCTGATTGCACTAAATAATGATCTCAGGGCCAGTTGCAAGGTTTAGTAAGTAGGGAGTGGAAGGAATGAGATAGGTTTTAGGTTATGTTATGTTTTTAATAGGTCATGCTATATTCTGGATTATGTATGTTTTATAGATTATGTCTAAATAGATGAGAGTTCGGAGATACGTGCAAATGTATATGTGAACCCGGTCTTTGGGTGGGTGTTTGATTTTCGTTGTTGTGTATACTGTGTATATACGGACAATGACAATAAATTTATCTAAATCTAAATCCCATCCAGAGCACACAACTTTGTCATCTGCACTTTTGCTAAAGAGTAGTATGAATGATCTCAAGCTTATGATAAGCTTCTCCAAGTTCTGATATTAAGGACCACCTGTCCCCATATGAATTAACACAGACCCTACAACCATCATCTGAGGCCTTTCTCATGTGCCTGCTCCCCGAGAGGTCCAGAGGGTGATGATACAAGAGCAGGCCTTTTCAGTGACGGATCCCCGTTTCTGGAATGCTTTCCCCAGGGACGTTCGTCTGATGTCTTCATTACATATATTTAGGCACCAGGCAAAAATGTTTCCCTTTAACCAGACGTTTGACTGATTAACTTGCTATGTCTTTTTAAACGTATTTGGGGGAGGGGTTTTATTGGTTTGTTCTAATTTTTATTATGTATTCTGTGTTTTTATGTTGTGAACCGCTGTTGTGCTTTGCAAGAGAGTTGTTGTTCAGCAAAAGTCTGTTGCACATGCACAATCTCGTGTGTTCCATGTAAGGAGATCTGCTGCTCTATTTAAAGTTCAGAAGCTGTGAGAAGGAAACAATGGGTGGGGAAAAGAGGGGGGAACCTTATCAATTAAAGTAAAATAATTAGTTTGGATTCCTCTAGGTTATGAGGCAGAATGAAGTATGCTTAGTCCTATGGGTATTTATTAGTTTTGTTGCAATGGATGGCATTGGATAGAAAAAGTATTTCATTATAAATAGAAGAAATCTGTAATTAAAGCTTCTGGAACTAAATATTTAGGGTGGTTCTGTGTCTGAAAAGCCCTAAGGATTCAGCAGACAATAATACTTTTGTTTCTACATAAGGAATGCCTGTCGTCTCAGTATTATTGTAAAAACAAAAATGTTATGACTATACACTTTTTTATCTCTCATATCTCATCGGCCATCTTTTCTTTCTTCCTCCCTCTGAAATATGATGTTGGTATTTTCTAAGATTATTACTCCGAGTATTTTTATATGCCTAATGTCAACACACATTTTTTCACCTTATATTATCCCTTCTTCATTTGCATTTGGTTTTAAACAGCAGAGGTTTGAATAAAGCACAGTGGAAGGAAAACTGAAAAGAAAAAGTGATGGCTTAAAACCATGGCAAAAGTTTGAGTAGAGTGAGCAGGGGTGAGGAAATGGCAATTTAAAAGAGGGTTGGAGTTGTGCCCATCTCTGCTATTTTCCTTGTTAAAACTGACTTGTCTGGGTTTTCTTAATTTAAAAAAGTTCAGCTTCGCTCCATACCTGCTTTGCTTAAACCTGTGGCATTGTTTAAATCCACAGTTTTCATCTCGGGGTGGCTCTACCCCCAATTTACTTAAACTTGTGTCCCTGTTTGAGTACAACGAGAAGACAGGAACACTGAAAGGGGGAAAGTGACTGTTTTAAACTTCTCCCTCTTCCATTTCTCACCTAGCTCTTGTCAAAGAGATAACAGATGCAAAGCCCTGACATATTCCATGGTACATTCCCACAAATATGTATTTAATTCCTGGTACCACAAAGTTCCAGATTCAGTGTAGCACAGGGGTCAGCAAACTTTTTCAGCAGGGGGTCGGTCCACTGTCCCTCAGACCTTGTGGGGGGCCGGACTATATTTTGAAAAAATAATAATAAACAAATTCCTATGCCCCGCAAACAACCCAGAGATGCATTTTAAATAAAAGCACACATTCTACCCATGTAAAAACACCAGGCAGGCCCCACAAACAACCCAGGGATGCATTTTAAATAAAAGCACACATTCTACTCATGTAAAAACACGCTGATTCCCGGACCGTCTGGGGGCCGGATTTAGAAGGCTATTGGGCTGGATCCGGGCCCCGGGCCTTAGTTGGCCTACCCATGGTGTAGCACGTTAGCAGAGATTGTTGATGAGGAAGTAAGAACTGGTGGTGGTTTGTGAGTGGGGAAAACTTACTGCCCTTTTAAGTTTAGGATGAAAATCAGTTGGCATCCACCTGTTCCTGGTGGTCAAATATTCCACAAAGCTCAGAAGGGTACATGAAGGCCATTTATGGTTTGATGGCGTTGTCTGACAACAAAGAAGCAAATAGCTGTATGGCAAAACTATTTTGGAAGTGACAAGGGAATTGTTGCTGTCAGGATTCTCATTTCTAGCCAAGAACTTCAAAAGAGATTATAACTTGCTCAAAATGCTATGTGGCTAATTCGTGTTAAGTAATTTGTTAAGTAGGAACTGTGTGTATGCGATTTTATCTGTTAGAGATTAAGAAATTCGTTGTTTCCCCACTTCTTACTTCTCTTTTTAAACTCCTAGGCCCTCCAAAAGAAAACAGTCCACCGCCACATCTGTTGACTTCAATGCTGATCCTGATTCTGGTGTTTATAATTCTGATCCTTTTAGCTGGCTATTTCTTCAGGTAAGCAGACATCAGACGCTTAGCTTGGAACTAGTTCTGTCTTGTTTCCATGTGATCTAATGAGGAAATGAAAGTGTGTTGCGTGCAGCTGTGCTGGCTGCACTCACCCACATTAGCGAGGGCAGCGGAGGATGTTACACACACTGTTTCTCTCCACCATCTGAAGCTTTTACAAACGGAAGATGATTAGAAAGAGTTTTTCCAGAATTACATGGTTTGTGAGACAAGCTGCAGTATTATACGTAAACAGGTAACTTATTTATTCACAACAGATCTGCACTATCCCCCTAAATTTATCTTATTATAATTATTAAGGTTCAGGAAACACAGAAAAGCAGTGGTGACTTCAAGTGATAAAAAAATACCGAATGGAATCTTAGAAGAGCAAGGTAAAATATAAATTTGATTTACTTAATATTGAAAATCTTAGGTTTTTTAAAGTGGTAAATATAATGCTGAATGTAAATGTTTGATTACTGAAATGTTTGTTACTGTTAGTTGTTGTTTTTATTTTAAAACTTTCTTTACTTTTTAAAGCAACTTTCGCTTTTGTAGTAATATGCTGCTTACAAGTTTCTATCTATAACAGGGTGTAGGATCCAAGACAAAGACTGGAAATTGAATATATTTATATTTAAAGTCTAGTTAGACTTGGGCCACTTTTTACATATTATAAATGTTAGGTATAGAACCGAGAGATCTTAAGTATACCTTGTCCTAAAATTAGGTTTGAAGAAGGGTATATAAATATTTTAAAGAAATAATTACACAAGAATGTTTTGTGAATGTGAGAAACAGTAGTTTTAAAACATGTGTATCATACCTATTCATTTGTGAAGGAGACAGAAATCACTGTACAACCCAGCTGAGTGAACTGGATGTTTTTATTTCATGTATTTAAAAAAGCCTTGAAACAGAGCCATGAACTGGACTTGCAGAAAGTTGCAGCTATTGAATAATACTTTTGTTTAAAAGTAGTGGCTCTTAAGCATCTTTATCTCTGCCCTAGATCAAAACCAGTGTGATGTTGCTAATACCTATCAATTAGATATTGCATTCCAAGTGTTCAGGGCACTTAAGACTGCAATCCTGTACACACTTACCTGAAGTAAGGTCACATCCTTTAAATCACTTGGCTTTCCCCAAAGAATCATGTGAACTTCAGAGACCTCAGCAAACTGCAGCTCCCAAGATTATTTGGGGGAAGTCATGTGTTTTCAGTGTATGGCGTGAATGTGACCAAGGTCCTACCAAACTTAACAGGACTTGCTTCTGTGTTGCTGTGCTGTGATTGTGCTGTGAGAAACATTCTCTTGGTGTGAAACTACAGTTTGTAACTGGAATTATAGCGGGTTGGTTAAGCAAGTATTTTGCTTTCCAGATATAACACCCCAACACCCGTAGTGTGCCCCTTGCTCACAAAATTTCAAGGCTTAGTTTTTAAAAATAAATAAATAAAATAAAATAAAATATGCGATTATAGTCCATTGTAGCTAAGGAAGGATGGAACATGCCTTACTCCAGGTATGCTGTGTCCCCAATAATACCCCTTCCCCTGTGAATGAAAAGCAAGAGGCAGCCACATGTGACATTTGTGTAGTTTAACTCTCAGTGGCTTGGATCCAGAAACTCGGTGAGCAGAACTAGGGCACTCCTGTGAGTGGAAGGAGGAAGTTACTATTTTGTCCTTTTCCCTGGAACTGCCAGTTCCCACTGAGAATCTGCTCTCAAAGGTTTCAGGCTCTTTGAAACACATGAGATTGCTTGGAGGAATGCAGGAAGAAGGTGAAGCTGGCAAAAATCTCTGCTCCCCCCCCACCTCACCCCCTCCCCGTTCTTCCAGTGGGAGTTTATACTAGGTTACAGTCTCTCTTGTGAATAATAATAATAATAATAATAATAATAATAATAATAATAATAATTTATTATTTATACCCCGCCCATCTGGCTGAGTTTCCCCAGCCACTCTGGGCAGCTTCCAATCGAGTGTTAAAAACAATACAGCATTAAATATTAAAAGCTTCCCTAAACAGGGCTGCCTTTAGATGTCTTTTAAAGATAAGATAGCTGCTTATTTCCTTCACATTCCACAGGGCAGGTGCCACTACCAAGAAGGCCCTCTGTCGTAAGGTCGTAAGAACAGCCTTTCAGAATCAGGCCAAACGCCCATCTAGTCCAGCATCCTGGGCTCACGGGGGTCAAGCAGAAGCCTATAGGAAGTTCACAAGCTGGATGTAACAGCATGTCCCCCATTTTTTATTCCCAGCAGCCTTGCATTCAGAGGCATACTGAGGGCAACTCGGGCTTCAACCCGTCATTCTTTCAATAGTCCTGTATTGTAAATTTCCATTTCATGGGCAAGGGGCTATGAGCTTGCCCAGGCGCAGCTGGTTTATAGCTGAGTTTAATCCTTAAACTGGTTGGCTAGACTCACAATTTACATTACTGACCACTGAGCTGCACCTGATTTTATGTATAAATAAATACAAATACATTAATAGAAATACAGTGGTACCTCGGCTTACGAACTTAATCCGTTCTGGAAGTCGTTCTTAAATCAAAACTGTTCTTAAACCGAGGCGCGCTTTCCCTAATGAGGCCTCCCACCACTGATGCCCTTCCACCGTTCGGATTCCGTTCTTAGACTGAGGTAAAGTTCTCAAACCAAGACACTATTTTCGGTTTTGCGGAGTTTGTAAACCAAATTGTTCTTAAACCGGACTGTTCTTAAACCGAGGTACCACTGTATAGGCATAGTAAGTGTTACACAAGAATACACCATCCAGCTGTTATAGCAGACCTATAGCAGAAACATATAATAAGGAAACAAAAAGAGGGGGAATCATAGAATTGTTGGAAGGGACCCCAAGGGTCATATAGTCCAACCCCCTGTCATGCAGGAATCACAGCTAAATTGTTTCATGCCTTTTCTTCATTACAGCTTGTATTAATGCTCATTTTTTCAAATGCTGTGCGTATTTTTACAAAACCAATATATACGGCAGTCGTCTGGAGAATTAAATGTCTTTTATTGTGTACGTATTTATTTAACACATAGTCCTGCTTTCCTCCAGTGAGCCCAATGTGATATATGTTGTTCTCCCCTTCCCAATTTATCCTCCCCCAAACCTGTGATGTAGGCTAGGCTGAGAGAGATGGTGGCTGGCTCCGAGGTTACATAGTGAGCTTCATGGCTGAGTGGGGATTTGACCCCTGGTCTTCCAGGTTCTACTCCAATGCTCTAACCACTACAACATATTGAAAGCGTTAAAAATGAATGACACAATAGTCAGCTTGTCAGATTCAGCAGAATAAATATTGGTGGGTGTTTCTAGATGTGGGGCTTCCCTTCAGAAGAGCTCATTGTGAAATTGAGCTCATTCAGCTATGAGTTCAGAATTACTAAACTGAAGCATCTAAACTGTTCAGATGTGTGATTCCCTTCCCTTCAGTCCCTCCCATCCCAGAAAGGAACCCCCCCCCCTTTTTTTTTTTTTTGCTTTGGCACTAATATTCCTGCTATGGGATATTTTTTTCCTTTCTTTCTTCTTAGAACTTATAGCCCACCCAGCACCAAATGATCTGAAGTCAGGTGATACAACATAGTTAAAACAAGTACAATTTACCATATTTTTCTGTATATAAGACTAGGTTTTTCCCCTTTAAAATGTCAAAAATTAGGGGGTGTCTTATACACGGATACATCTTTCCCCATTTTCTTAAATCTGAGTCCTCCAAAATTCCGTCTTATAGATGGAACAATACGGTACATTAAAATTATAAAATAAAACCACAAAGTAACAAACCAGCAGCTTCTACTGACAAACTTCTCTTTCAACAGTGTCTCATCCTTTTCCCCGCTGTTATTGTGAGGCTTTTGTTTTCATCAGCTCCCCTTTGTATGCTTTTATGCCTAGTGTTTACTGTTTGATTTATTTATTTTTACTTGTGTAAAGTATGGTAAGTGTTTCCATTTTGGAATTGTAAAGGTTTGCTCTGTATTTTAAGAGGATTAAAGGTACATCCCTCCTCTCAGCTAAATACTCCATTGATATTCACTGTTAATTATGAGCATGCTGGCTAAAAACGTAGTGAGATCCCCCCCCCCCCCGCTGTGTTTCAAGTCAAATTTGCACAGTACAGTATTGTACACATTGCTTGAGTTTGATGTGTTTCTATTCCACCCACTGTCTGTCCCCAATTTCCCAGTCTCCCCACCCACCACAGCTCCTATTGGTGAAGCTTTCATCCACCCCAACCCCCTCCCAAATCATCATCTTAGGAACACACCTGAGAGTTGAAGATTAAATTCTTCCTTAGCATTACTAGACTCTTTTTACACATTATCTTTTTAAAAGCCAGCACCCATCTTCTTCTTTTGGTGAGCAGGGGATTCTAAATGAACATTTGAACTGCAGTGTCATTATTCATACCATATGTAATAATATATATTATGTTGGCATTCTATCCAGCAGAACAACAGATGCTTCTCAGAAGGTCTCCTTCTGGCCCAAAAAAGTATTTTCCTATTCCAGTGGAACATCTGGAACATGAAATACGGATAAGAGCAGCTGATGATGGAAAGTTGTTTCGGGAGGAATTTAATGTACGTCTTCATATTTTGTATTTAATGTTGCGTTTTCTTCAAAGACACAGCAAGTACAGGTAACAAATTGTGTGTAATACTTTTATTTTATTTTTTATATCCTGCTAATCTGCCTGGGCTCCCCCTGCTACTCTTCCTCTAAAAGAAGAAAAGGTGTAGGACCTCATGTTTAAAATTTACATGTGTGCATCAGTTGGCATTTGTTTCAGGCTAAGGTATGGGCCTGTACTATGTAAACCTTACCATCTTTCCTTTTTGATACCGTGCCATTTAGAAACATTAAAAATCTTGCTGAGGCATGACCAGGTTTGCCAGTGAAGCCATGTAGGGGGCTGGCCTTGTATTCTATTTACAATCCATGATGTGCCTGAACTCAAAATGGCTCTTCATTCTCAGCTCCTGTGTGCTTAACTATGTTTCCTTTTATCAACTTATCTCATACAAAATAATCCTGAAGAGGAATATAGTGCCAATAAAAAAACACAATAGAGTTATACAGTCCAGCTGTCAATAAACAACAAAGCAGGAAAGAACACATAGGTAGTTAAAACACCTGTTTGCAAAGTGCAGCATTCAACCAAAAGGCTGGGTGAATAAGTAGGTCTTCCGTTCACACTGATAGTTTATAAGGCTCCTTGCCAGCTATATTGGGGGATGGGAGGAGTTCTGCAGGGTGCCTCTATTGAGCAAACACCATCATAGTTTTACTCCACCTGGCTGGTTCAGGTTCAGGGCAGCTTTGCTTCCAGTCTGCCCATCCTGACTGGTCATTCAGCCACCCCTCCAGGTTCTCATGTGCCAAGTTCCTGTACATCATTTCCAGCACACACAGAGCCACTGTGCTACAGCATAAACAATTAAGGGCCTTGGCAATTCTCTCCTGTAGAAATACTGAAGAAGGGGGAAAGGCAGAAAAAGCAATGTCATTTCATAGTGGTGTTCATATTCTCCAAACCTAGGGAGTTTCTCCCAATACTTACATATCTGAGCGACATTCTGTCCCGTGTGCCACAACTTTCCGAAATCCTATCTCCTATCAAACATTCTGACCTTTGCCTTAAAAGCTATGGAGTTTCCCACTCCACAGTGCCTTGTTGCAAGAAATGGGGATTAGCAACTAGTTATTGTGGAGAAAAGAGATAAATAATCACCAAGCTATCCCACAACTCAGAATAGCGTGCAGGCATATGGGTAGGTGCCGAAAATCCGTGAATCTTGCTGAGGCCTGAATTGTGGTAGCAACTGTGCATCATTGTGCTGTTATTTGCCGCTTTGCGAATGGGATGTGGAGAGAACTGAAGCTTCTCAGATACCTAGGGAAATCTACAGCTTTCCCCTTCGAATCAGTGACCTGTGATATCCTGACCTTCCTACCGATTAAAAAATATATGACAATTTTGAGGAAGCAGAGGCATGTTGTTAATCTGAGCACAACCCAGAGAGGAGTGTATGTTGCTACTCAGGAACCTTTCCCCCAAGTTCTGGCTCCCTATTAGCAGTAGTCCCTAAATATCTGCTTTTAATGGTGCTGAAGGTTTCTTGTAAATACGATCCTCACCTCGTTCAGTAAAGCAGGCTTGCTCTTTCGTTTCCTGCTACATTGTGGTTGCATACAGCAAGGCTTTCTTTTTCCTGGCTGCTCGCTCACTAGCAGAAAGGAACATACTATGTTGGGTTTGCTCTCTGACCTCATATGAACAGTTCTGTGAAGCTGAACTTACTCCTTACATCAGGTCTCATAGATGCAGCCATGGCAATGAAGGAACAGCATTAGTTTAGATTTGAGTTCATCTAAGTGAAAAAGCAAATGCCAATTAAACCGTCTCTGTTATGCAGCAGTGCTATAATATAGGAGGAGGCTATAATTGTCAGGATTGCATGTCAGCAGTTTTTATTATGATTATATGCTTAAAATGTGCCTTTTTAAAAGTAATAGTGCATCTCTGTCAATTAAATGTTTTATCTTTGCATGTCTATAAATAAATAAATCATAAATAATAATAATTAAATACATCCTGATGCCTTGGCACAGTGTGGATCTCCTAAATATATTAGGTGATTTCATAGTAAAAAAAACTTCTCCTTCACTAATTATGTTTATTACTTTCTAATGGTAATTTACCCTGCCTCCAAAATGGAAGAATGTACCAATGTACCTATTTTAAATGTAGTAATGCAAACTACATGAAACCCTATTTTAAAACACGGAAGTCCTGGTCCGGATAGAGTGATGTATAACAAGGTGTTGCATGTTACTACTGGCTTGAGAGAGAGTGTATTTATTCCTACTAGGATTGAATGATTTGACTCCAAGGATATATTGTGGTACAGGTGTGCACACTTTCCAGTGCAGCTGGAAATCTGTCCATAGAAGCATGCCTCCAGGTGCATTTCTGCCCTAATTGATTGGGACATGAACCTAGTGAATATCAACGCTGCCTTCTGGCATTGATGGTCAGATGGTATGTTATGTATTTGATGGGCATGTCTAAGGCGCAAACTACATGTGTCACTTAAATTGTAAGTGAGTGCAAGTTTTCTTCCACAAATTACAAGCACAAGGTCCTGGTGTGGATTTGGAACCTGGATTTCTATGCAGACATATCTTCTTTAAAAACTTTAAAAGTTTATAGTCATTATAGTTTCTAATGAGCATTTATATGTGGATTGAAATAGATTTCTAAAAACATAGCACATTAAGTTAATCACATCACACACACACTTTGATTGTCCTATTGCCTTGCATATTTTGAACTTCTTATTTTGGATTCACATGACTGGGATTTTGAGTCCTTCATCCATACTCGATAATCTCGTTCATTTTCAATGTTTATGCTTCAGTTCTTAATGGCATGGTCACTACATGAGTCATTTTGAGATTGTTATTTCAAGTTGCCAGTGCAAACAACAAACACACATCTTTCTTTGAAACTGGAACTTATTCCTGGGGTTGATGGATTCAAAGAATTTTGTTAACCTTTTCATGTGGGCATTATTGAGCTCCATGGGATACAACTGTTTTACTTAAACCATCTCCTCTATGTAACTACTCACTATAGTATGCTGTTTTGAACTGACACTACATATTTTTCCTGTAGTCATTACCTCCTGGATATATGCAAGGAACACTTGAGATGGCAAATAAAGAGGAAAACAGAGAAAAGAACAGATATCCCAACATACTACCTTGTAAGTATTAATGATTTGTTGATTTATTATAAATAATAAGGTTTATATTAGGAAGGACCAAATTCTTATTAAAGTAATAGTGTTTTCCATGCAAGTACCCATCTTAATTTGTTGCAGAAAGAAACAACTGTATTGTGGCATCTAAAGGCTACAAGCTTTAGCCCTAGCTTTTATCGACTAGAGTCTCCTTCAACAGATCCATGCATTGGTACTATTCTCAGTTGGCAGATACAAATGCGCATGGATAAAGTGAAAAATAGTAAACATTTCGGCCAAATGACCAAGATGTACAGTGACTGTTGTGTGTTAAGCTTAAACGTATTTACAGTGGAGACCTGTCCCATTTTGCTACCTGAGGCAAAACAGGAATTGCCTCCTCTCCCCCTCCTCCACTTCCGCCATCACCACTCCCACCTCTCACCAAACTTGGTGGAAGCCAGGGCACTCCTCAAAGTGTTGCCACTTGCTTGGCAATGTCACATGCCAGAACACCTCCCTATTGGCGGCACAAGCAGGCGGACGGAGCTCTTGCACTTCTGCCACCTGAGGTGGACTCTTCACCCCCATCATGGGTGGGCTCTGTATATTTAAGATAATCACATTGACAATTCACAACACTGATAACATGGTTTTTTCTAACCTTTGCTAAACATATATAACTGGGGAGGTAACCATTATGGTTTGATTATGGTCTAAATAAATGGACTCAAACTTCCTGAGTTCTCCTTCAGCTTTGTCCTTGTTGGTAGGTGATACCAGGATGACAATCGTTGCTTTGATTTCTTTCTTGCCCTTCATCATAAGGCCTCAGATGACCTGCAGCAATTTAAAAGTACAATATTAAAATCAATTTAAAATAAATTACAGTCAAGAGAATAGGGTGACTGCACATGAATGAATGAGTTCCTGTTGGTGTTTATCTGATGCCATTAGGTCCTGTAACAGTTTTGCCTGAGTGCATTTGGGGACAGAGCTGGTATCAGGGTTTGTAGCAGTGCCCTGTCCCAGGGCTTCTGTCTCTCCGTTAGGCTGGGTCACCTTTTTACACGAGGGGCTGAATGTAAACAAGGGAAGGCCTGTCACCCCAGGCCTGTGAGAGAGAAATATAATTGTTTAGGATGGCTGTACATCACTGATGATACATTGGCATGGTTTTAGCTGGTTGCTGCTGGAGGCAACAGTAATAGCATCAGCCATATTAAGGCTGTTCATATGCTGATCCCGGACAAGTATCACTTCTAACCTGCCCTTCTTCTGTCTGCGTAAGACAAACAGGTCAGTCTCTACATGAAAATTATAAATGGACAAATATTTGACAATAGAAATGGCTGCATTCCGAAACAGTGAGATGGTATTTTAGTCTTAGATGAAAACTTAATGTTAATATTCTTTGAGAAAGGAACTTTAAAAGTGGACCGCGGAGTAAAACTGCTGAAGTAGAATTCATCAGTAAATTTGATTTTGTTTCATGGTCTCATTAATGGTTTTTGTTTTGTTTTGTGTTTATTATGTATTCTCATTTTGCATTTTTGTGTTGTGAACTGTCCTGGGATACTCGGATGAAGGGTGGTATACAAATTTAATAAATCAAATGGTGTCGCTATTGGCTTAAGGTATTCATCAGGCAGAATAATGTTTTTAGAGTTTGTTTTGTTGCTGAGAAGAAAACAATGTGTTTCAGAAGGTTGTCAGCACTGTATCTATATTTGCCAAAGGAGCTTCTAATTGTGTATGTTTGTTCTTTACAGACGACCATTCCAGGGTAGTTTTAACGCAAATAGGTGGACTTCAGTGTTCAGATTACATCAATGCTTCATATATAGATGTAAGTGAATAGATTTCTTTTTAAATTACTTTTTAAATTTGTTAAGCAAGCAGCACATTGACAGTTTTGAAATTCATATTGTAAGAGCGTAAGTTTAAAAGACAACTGTGTACATTTTTTCCCCTCCAGGGCTACAAGGAAAAGAATAAATTTATAGCAGCTCAAGGTATCTCCATTACAGTGGTGCCTCGCAAGACGAAATTAATTCGTTCCGCAATTCTCTTCGTCTTGCGGTTTTTTCGTCTTGCGATGCACGGTTTCCCATAGGAATGCATTGAAAATCAATTAATGCGTTCCTAGGGAAACCGACTTCAGACCAGGTCCGGGGACAGTCTGTCCCCGGACCTCTTCTGAAGGCTGGGGGGGGGGGACAAGGGCTTTTCTTCCCACCCCCAGCATTTTAAAAAACCCCGGGACAGCGGAGGACTTCTCCGCTGTCCGGGGCGATCTTAAAATGCTGGCGGGCGGCATTTTAAAATCGCCCCGGGACAGCGGAGGACTTCTCCGCTGTCCGGGGCGATTTAAAAGCCCCTGGGAAGGCAGGCAGGGGGGACAAAGACTTTTGCCCCCCGCAAGCCTTCAGAAGAGGTCCTGGACCTCTTCTGAAGGCTGGCGGGGGCGAAAGTCTTTGCTCCCCCCGCCTGCCTTCAAAAGCTGTCCGGCCAAGGCTTCGCGGACCTCTGCCGGCATGCCGAAGCCTGCGCGCGCTGACATTAGCGCGCGCAGGCTTTGCGGAGCGCTCCGCCAGCAGCGGCACCGCTGCCGCTGCTGGCGGAGACTTGCCCGCAGGCGGAAGCCTGCGCGCGCTAATGTCAGCGCGTGCAGGCTTTGCGGAGCGCTCCGCTGGCAGCGGCACCGCTGCCGCTGCTGGCGGAGACTTGCCCGCATGCCGAAGCCTGCGCGCGCTGACATTAGCCCGCGCAGGCTTCGCGGAGTGCTCCGCCAACAGCGGCAGCGGTGCCGCTGCTGGCGGAGACTTGCCGGCATGCCTCTCCTGCCTTCAAAAGCCGTCCGGGATAGCGGGAAGCGCTTCCCTGCTATCCCGGACTGCTTTTAAAATGCTGGCGCTGGGGAGCAAAGCCTTTCGGCCCCCGCCAGCCTTCCTGGACCTCTTCTGAAGGGGGGGGAAGGCTTTGCTCCCCACCGCTAGCATTTAAAAGAGGTCCCTGGAGATTTCCCTATGGGCTTTCGTCTTGCGAAGCAAGCCCATAGGGAAATTCGTTTTGCGAAGCGCCTCCAAAACGGAAAACCCTTTCGTCTAGCGGGTTTTCCGTCTTGCGAGGCGTTCGTCTTGCGGGGTACCACTGTATTTCATCCATTTCTCTTTTTAAATGTTTTGCTTTAAACATCTGCATGTACAAAGCAATTTCAGCAAATGTGTTCTTCAGAATTTACCCTTATGCTTAGGCAGTCAGATTTTAAAGAGCTTTTTGAATACAGCTTTGGCTTTATACCCCACTCTGCATGTTCACACATTCCTTAGAGAAAAGGGAGGGTAGGTGAGTAGCCCTGCTCCAGGCATTTAGCCTTGGACTGTTTCTATGCCATCCATTGCAGCTGGCATGCTAACTCAGAACTCAGAACCCAGACTTGAAGGATGGGCTGCTCAAGACATGGACTAAGCACTTAGTGCAATTTCATCCATTTCTCCAAATTACATCAACAGGCAGCCAGGCCCAAGGCTGAGCCCTATATAGCACATCGGGAAAAGGTGTGAGCAGCCAGGCAACAGTAGTGAGAAATTAACCACCACTTTGCCAACCTTCCACATGAGGAATTACATCTTCTACAAAGTCCCTGCCTTGTCCCGTCTCCGCCCATCTCCTGCTGGTGCTCCAGTTGTGTGAGAAGTTGCCATCTAGAAGCACCCCAAGTCAAAATGAAAGGGAGATTTTGGACAATGAAAGATAGCATGGTCACAATGACATCATTCCTCTTATGTAATATCTCTATTTTGTGAGAAATGCTATTTTTTAATAAGCTGCATTAAGATGCATAGCTCCGCTTTAAACATACAGTAAATATGGGAAGCACATGGATTTGTTATCAGACCATTTCCATCTAATGAAAGTGCAGCCTTGTCCTCTATGAAGTTACCCATTACATCATATTTGGAGGCCCTACACTGAGTGCCCTATCTTCTGAGATTAGACAGGACCTTTGCTGCCTCTTTGGATAGCCTGTCTACATTTGTATGCATGACACATATGCTAGCATTATTTAGGTGCTAGATGAAGACAGATTTATTTGCCTGGGCTTTTGTTTGACAATTTTGCTTCTGGGCAGCATTGCTACTGCTTTAGTATTTATTGTGGAATTATTTGGTTGGTTTTAAATCTTGTGAACTGCTTTGAACATTATTATCGATGAGATATTTTTAAATAAAGGAAATAAATATTTTTACCCTTTTCCTTTTTAACAGTACAGTAGTATTGTTTGTGGTCATCATAGTTTTTGATTAAATAGCTGTGTTGTATGTGTAGGCCCTAAACAAGACACTGTAAATGATTTCTGGAGGATGATATGGGAACAAAAGTCTGCAACTATTGTCATGTTAACAAATGTGAAAGAGAGAAAAGAGGTAGGACACATTTTGAAAATATTTCCCCTCATACTGTTTGGAGTTTTCCCATAACTCACAAGACTGTTACTAATGTTACCACTTCCTGTTCCGAGTTTTTTAATAAGTCTGGGGTTTCTGACACAATCGCTGCAGCATGCTGGCTTAACTAAACTTTCTTTACTTCTGAGCAAATAATTGGTGACTAACTGAGAAACTTAATGGTGTCTGTGTGTCATTTCTGAATCATGTTTTCAGTCAAATGTGAATGTTCGGGCTTTAGCCCTGGTTTATGGCAGTTGTGAATTACCTTTAGAGATACAGTCATACCTCGGGTTACAGACGCTTCAAGTTGCGTTTTTTCGGGTTGCAGACCGCCGAAACCCAGAAGCACTGAAACGGGTTACTTCTGGGTTTCAGTGGTCGCGCATGTGCAGAAGTGCTAATTCACGCTTTGCGCATGCGCAGAAGCTCCGAATTGCAACTCGCGTGCGCAGACGCGTCACTGCGGGTTGCAAACGTGCATCCCGCACAGATCACATTCACAACCCGAGCGTCCACTGCACATAGTTTTCATTGGTAGGAAAATATGTATTATTTATTCTGCATCTATTTTCCACCTGGGAATATACACTTGCATAGGGTTAGGAAAACGTCTTTTAAGATAGTAATTTGTGTAAGAAGTCAAGAAGAGGCTGCTGGATCAGGCCAATGGCCCATCTAGCATCCTGTTCCCACAGTGGCCAGTCAGATGCCTGTGGGAAACCTTCAAGCAGGACTTGAACGCAAGAACACTCTTCCCTCCTGCAATTTCCAGCAACTGGTATTCAGAAACATTACTGCCTCCAGTGTTGTGGGCACAGCATAGTTATTATGACTAGTAGCCATGTGTTGTGGGGGGCAGGAATGGCTGAGAATTGTTTGACTGCATTTTTCTCTTCCCTAATCCACTGCCAAATTTCGTTATCTTTCCTGGAATGCTAGATGGACTTTCAGGCTCCAGCTTACCTTCCAGCCCAATTACTAGTTCCTAGAATAAAACTGATTTCATAAAATACAATATGAAATTTCCCAGCACATCTGCAGCAGGGTAGAAGATGATGGCTGGAGCGTATTCGTGTGCATATTCATTTCCTGTTGTGCTTTTTAGGTAGCTAATTAAAAGTGAATAAGGTGTGTTTGGAAAGCAGAAAATTATAATAGTAATAATTTTTAAATTTATATCCCACTCTTCCTCCCAAAGAGCCCAAGGTGGCAAACCCAAGCAGTAAGACAAGAAAAACATCTAAAGGCAATTCCAATACAGATGCTAACAAAATAAATATATCTCGGTCACTGAGAAGCATGCAACTTTTATTGCTCAAGGATGACCTCTCCTGGCATTCATAGAGAAATGTTGACAGAGTTCTCAACAATTCTCTCATTGTATGCAGTATAGATTTTTAAAAGAATGTCATGTAACCATTGGCTACAAATGGCTCTGGATTGAAATTATTGCATCCTGCAACCTGGAGAAACGGGCTTTTAGAAATCATAGGGGGGTGAAGTCATACCTTAATGAATTTTTGGTCCTATTATATTTCATAACTCACTATTAATATAGTTAGGCGGTGTCAGTTTCAGTTTTAGAATTTTAAAAAGCATACTTTAAATAGACTCAAAATAATTGTACAGCTTTATAGTACAGCTCAGTTATTTGAGGGGCATATATTGCAGCTTGAAGTGACTGTGTGTGTTCTTTACATTTGCACAGGACAAGTGTTTCCAGTACTGGCCTGATCAGGGATGCTGGACTTATGGAAACATCCGAGTTTCTGTGGAGGACTGTATAGTTCTTGTGGATTATACTATTCGGAAGTTTTGTATTCAGTCAGTAAGTTATAGACCCCATTTAATATTTCTCATAACTGGAAAACATTCCTGATCTATTTTTAACCTCTAAAATACGTACTTGGAATTGTCTGTTTTTGTTGAGTGAAAACTGTTTTTGTCAGATGAAAACTTAGCTCTACTCAATACTTACATTTTATTAAACTGTGCCCGAAGTGAGATTTCATTTGGCATTCTGCATGTAGTTTTTGTTTTCATGTTGCCATTAAACACCGAAGGCTCTAGTAGCTCTCTGTTCTCTGAAGCTTCTTTTGGGAGCGAAGTGTCTCTAGCTCCAATTGGGGTAAATCGTTCCCCATCCACTTGCCAGTCTCAGGCCAGGGGTGCTTACAGGTTAAGGTGTCCCCACAATAACTCTTGCTGAAAGAAGGGGAAATGTGGGTGCATGAATACTAAGTTCTAAGTGAGCACAACATGCAAGGTCATGGAATATGCTTATGACTTGCAGTTTCTATGCTTTTTGCTGGCAGCTGAGTGACTCTGTAATTCTCTTTATATACTGAACATTTTAAATTAATTCTTAGTCTAGGCTGCTATTGCTGATGTCTGAAGAGGGAGGGATCGGTCACACTAACTGGATTGTTTGCTGATTTTAGCCAAAGAAATCAATGGTCATACTCATATTCTGTTTCTGGCTCTCTAGCAGGTTTCTGATGGCTGCAAAGCTCCCAGGCTTGTGACACAGCTTCATTTCACCAGCTGGCCTGATTTTGGAGTGCCTTTCACACCTATTGGAATGCTCAAATTCCTAAAGAAAGTAAAATCATTGAATCCTGCACATGCTGGACCAATTGTGGTTCACTGCAGGTATGTGTATGTATAAATATGCAGGTACACACACATACCCATGAAAACTTACCTTGGGGTGGCCTAACAGGAAGTGGGCAAAATCAATTTTTGCGTGCTTAAGCAACAAGTGTCTCCTTAATGTGGGCTTTTCCTACTAGGGTCTCTGAGAAAAAGCAGAACAAGCCAACATCAGAACTAGTATCAGGAAACTGGCTTCTTCTTGATGATGATTATTATCCGTATTGTATCACCTGTGAAAAAAAAGCAAAGGTTTCTCCTTAGTTATTCATCAGCAGGGATTAATTTGTCCCCTTTTCCATTTTGAGAGACGGACCATTTGTTGTGACTTATGCCAAGATAAGCTTGTGCAAATCTCCCTTCAGGAATCTTTTTTACAATTTTAAAAATAGCCCATCGTTCAAAACTTTACTATCAGCATAAATATATTCATAAAGTACCAGCAGTTTTCTAGGTTAAGAAAACAATACAGTCACTGCCGCAAGCTTAGATATGGCACAGAAGTGAAAAAGGATAGCGATGGAACAGGAAAAGGAACAAGCTCTTTGTAGTAATGTAGTTGTATTCTTAGCAGTCTATGTAGCTACCAGTACCATGAAGGAGGTAGGGGAAGGCAGTTTGAGTCTGATGGAGGAGGAAGCATGGGTGATTCATGCATTCTTAAAACACACTTGAAAGTAATCAACGCCCAATCAAAATATAAAAATGCTCTTTGTACAACTTGTACCAGGATGCTTAGAAGAAGTGGTATCGCTGATAAACTTTTTTGTGTGTATATATAATAAATGGGAAAGGGTCTAAGGAAATAAGTTATGATTTAGAAAGCTGGAATATGACATCACAAGAACAACAAACCGAAATAAAATAATAGGATACCAGAGGAACATTTATGCCTAGCACAGGATGCCAGGCCCTTTTCCTCTGAAAGGAAGGCTGAAAATCATTTGAGTTATCATTAATCAGAAGCAACCATGCTCCCTCTAGTGGTTGTGCTATTAAACACTAGGCCAGTGTTTCCCAACCGGTGTTCAGCGGCACACTAGTGTGCCGCGAGACGTTGCCTGGTGTGCCGTGGGAGGGAGGCGGGCGAGTCGGGCGGCGAGAGGCGGGGCGGCGGCGGCGAGGAGAGGCCGCCCAGCGCGGGGCTCTCGCCGTCTGCCTGCCTGGCTGCCTGCGTGGCGCTGACGTCACGGGGCTGTAACGTGCCCCACATAGGCACACGCGGGGCGGCGAGCGAGCGAGCTCCCACATCCCATCGCCGCTCGCTTCGGCCGGCCTACTGGGCTGTCGCAGGCGGAAGGCCTGCGCATGCGCGATGTTTTCGCGCCTTCGGGATTCCCTTCACGCCTTCCTCCTCCCGGGTCCTTGAGAGCGCGGGAAGCGGCAGCGCGAGACCGGCCGTTGAGCCTGGCAGGTATTGCGCTTGCCAAGGCAGTCATGCAGATCATCCTTTATTATCCTTTTTAAAAGTTGCATGTGGGATTGTGGCATTGTGCAAAATGCATGAATAAATCTTTCATGGAAATGGGCAGTGACACAAATCCGTAGTCATCCAGGAGGTTCTGTAAAGCAGGCAGCAGTTGGGCTTGTTTGGGCGGACAGTCTCTTCCCATACTATGAAAGAAAATGGATAGTCAGCACAAGGAAAGCCAAGGCCAGGTGAAATAAGGATCACCTGGGAAATACAGAGAACTGGACTATCAGGAAATTATTGAAATCCTAATCACAAAGAGTTTGAACAGTGTCCCACATAACCTTTGTGGAGCTTTAAATAGATTTTATTTTATTTTATTTTATTTTATTTATTGCAATGCATTGCATTGCAAACCACTCTGTGGGTATTTCTTTATCCCGAAAGGCAGCCTAAATACTTTAATAAATAATAAATCAATTCATTATAAATGAAATTGAATTTAGATTCACAGTATAAGCACAATTTAAATCAGACTCATGCCAGCTACATTACTGCCCTGGAGATGTTTGGGTTGAAAGGCTGAATACTAATTCAATTAACAACGCCAACAACAACCTTTTTACAGGCATATGTCAAGGGCTCAGCACCTCCTTTTAAGTATTTGAATCTGTTACGTTTACATGGATATTTCCCCAGCTTCTAATAACATTTGCTCTCTTCTCTCATAGGATTTTCTCATAGGATTTACTTTCTTTGTGTTTATTTGATTCCTATTAAAGAGAATTACTTTATATATAGTCAATATAGGCGCAGAGTTAATTTTTTAAACATTTTCTAATGGTGGTGTGCCTCGAGATTTTTTTCATGAAACAAGTGTGCCTTTGCCCAAAAAAGGTTGGGAAACACTGCACTAGGACAGTATTTTAGCATTTCACAGTAAATCAATACTGTACATTTTTATATCTAATGTTCATATTGGTGTCAAAATGGTATTTTAGAATTCAATTCAGTATACAGTGTTACCTCAGAAGTCGAACAGAATTGTTCTGGAAGTCCGTTTGACTTCCAAAACGTTTGGAAACCAAGGCACGGCTTCCGATTGGCTGCAGAAAGTGCCTGCAGCCAATCGGAAGCCGCGTCAGATGTTCGGGTTCCAAAGACCGTTCACAAACCGGAACACTCACTTCCAGGTTTGCAGCGTTTGGAAGCCAAAACATTCGACTCGCAAGGCATTCGGGATCCTAGGTAAGACTGTATTTAGCTCTTTATAAGGCCAGCATAGTTGCTAGTTAAAAATAAAAGGTGAGTCTCAAGTTCAAGATCCTAAAGTAGTTAACTTGAGGATGTGCAAAGTGTGTCTTAAAGTGAAAAGAGTGGGTGGAGGAGGGAGCCCTTGTCTTACCTCCTGATTTCCCCTCCTTAGCCCATCCCATGGGATAATTTTCCACACAGATACCGAAGTGAGTCCAGCTGCTAGAAGAACAGCAGCTGAAGGATGGCTCTACGTGGAAGAGCAGAAAGCAGCAGGGAGGTTTCAGTAGCCCCTGCCTACGCAGCCGTTTTGTCACTGTAAATTGTACTACAATATGTGTGATCGCAGCACACTTGCAATTAAAGGCACAGTGAACCCCACATTATGTAATTTGGCCATAAGCAGCAGGAAGTAGATTCAATATTACTTATGGGTATGGTCCAATGGTTACTTGAATCTGAGCTACTTTGGGTTTCTATCCCAACTTAGATTTATTTATGTTCATTCAGACTTCTTGCTGTGAGTCAATGCGAAGTAGCCCTGGACAAAGAATGAAACCCTGTTGCCTTGGGACCTTTGCAAAAAGACTGTCTCACAACTGGGCAGGATTCCCAGTACGTTTCCGAGCACAATTCAAAGTGTTGGTGCTGACCTTTAAAGCCCTAAACGGCCTTGGCCCAGTATACCTGAAGGAGCGTCTCCACCCCCATCATTCTACCCGGATACTGAGGTCCACCACTGAGGGCCTTCTGGCGGTTCCCTCATTGTGAGAAGCCAAGTTACAGGGAACCAGGCAGAGGGCCTTCTCGGTAGTGGCACCCTCCCTGTGGAATACCCTCCCACCAGATGTCAAAGAGAACAACAACTACCATACTTTTAGAAGACATCTGAAGGCAGCCTTGTTTAGGGAAGCTTTTAATGTTTGATGTATTACAGTATTTTAATATTTTTTGGAAGCCGCCCAGCCAGATGGGCAGGGTATAAATAATAAATTATTGTTATTGTTATTGTTATTATTCCAGGTTGCGAGAAAGCCTTTGAGCATGCAGCCATATTTGCAAAGGACCCATACATGTTTTTTACATAAACACGGAGGGTGGGATTGCTTGGCGATCCCTACTCCTGTGTTGTTAAGACGGAAGCATTGCCTAAATAGGGGGTCCTGTCTCACAATAAACTAAATGCAGGAGATGTTGATACTGCCACTAAACGTAGTGGAGAGAGTCTGCTCTGACCTGTCATAGTGCTTGCAATATAAGTAAGGAAGACAAAGAAAATCAGAAATATTGGGAGTAAGACTTCAGAAGAAGGATTGCCAAGTCCAAAAAAGTTACTGCAATATGTTTCATCATTTTCCTCCTAATTCCTGTTGCGTTTCCTTTCTTCTTAAGTGCTGGTGTGGGTCGTACAGGCACATTCATAGTAATCGATGCTATGATTGACATGATGCATGTCGAGCAAAAAGTTGACGTTTTTGAGTTTGTGGCAAGAATCCGCAATCAACGCCAACAAATGGTTCAGACCGATGTAAGTAAATAAAATACACCTTATGTCAAATTTATCAATCTTTTCAGCTTAAAAGATGACAGAATGACTCAGCCAATTGGAGGGAGGTGTTGGCCAACATTTTCTGCCCTCACCCATGAAAAACATTACACCTTTTGTCACTTGTGAGTAGGAGCAGGAAAATGTTTGCACCCTGGGAATTCACCTGTGCTCCCTTACCAAAAAAGAAGTACTTCTTTCCTGTCTTGATCTGCTGTTCCTTTAATACTAAATCAGCTTTGCTTGTCCTCAGTGACATTGTCACTTGGCTAATCATGGTTGGCTATGTGATGACATCCAATCCAATCCAAATCTTTATTATGGTCATAGACCAGCATCTAGTTCATCTATGTAATGACATCATTATTCCAAAGCAGACAAGACCTATTTTTTAAAAAAGTGTGCCAAAGCAGCAGCCAATTAGAGCAACAAATTGTGGGGCCAGGGATAGTGGAAATTAAGGCAGATAGTGGAAGTTCTCCACAGCGAACTCAGTCAATCCACAGGGGTCAACTCGCCATCCAGGGATCAGCCGCACAATGAAGTTTCCCACAAAGAGCTCAGTGCATGGCCCAATCCATTAGAGTTGATCAGGCAGCCCATCTGCTGGGCGGTAACTCCAGCCCTGCTTTCTGCAGGGACAGGCTGCGTGACTGAGTTCACCACGCGGCAGTCAGTCATGCAGCCACGCATTTACCTGCCCTCACCTGACCATGTTTGACATCGAGTAGGAGGCAGGTTGAGCACGGTTTGAGGAACGTCCTTGTGGGCTTAAATTCAGCCCACAGCAGGAGGTTCACCACCCTGGCCTCTATGATACACGGGTAGTGGGGTGTTCCTAGTTAGTGTAGACCAGGGATAGCCAATGCCCTCCGGATGTTGTTGGGACTGCAGCCCTGGTCATTTGCCATGCTGGCTAAGGCTGATGGGTACTGTAGTTCAGGGACATCTGGACGGCACCATGTTGACTACCCCTGATGTAAACAATACTGGGCTAGTCTGACATAGTATAAGAGAACTTTCTAAGTTCCAGAGATACAAAACATCTGTATTAATCCTCTTGCCCTGAAAAGCTTCAATTCTTGCACCTTAGCACAGTCTTATTTTTCGCCATATTTAGTCTCTGTTTTCTTTTCTTTTTTTAAAGGTGTGATTCATTATTTGTGTTCTAAATGGCTCTTTGTGATTCTAGAATGCTTTTATGGAGTGTGAGCTGTTAATTTATTCTGAAGGATGAAGCTTCTCTGTAGTTTAATGTTGTTTTACCTCTCCAGACAAATCACTAGCTGAAACCAAGATTCTTCCTTTCCTTTACCGTTTGTGGTTTGTCACCAAAATTCCTAAATGCCATAAGGATGAATTATTACATATGGATAAGATACGTTTTATCATTATGGGAATAAACTTAGGTCAAGCTCATGCTTTTTCTAGCCTTTTGTGTGGCCAGAAAAAGGGGATAGTAGGTTTCACTTCAACTTTTGTTGAACTGCCTTAGGATGATTAATCAAAATTCAAACAAACTGTGATTAATCTCCAAGCCTTGGTTTTTGAATCTGGATTGTTTCAATAAACCATATATTAGCCACATTTTAGGATTTTGATGTAATGCTGAGCTTGGGTTAATTGAAAATGGAAGTGAAAACTTCCAAGCTCCTTCCAAGCTCCGGTGGATGAGAGAGGGATAAGCCTAGACTTGTTCCTTTACAGTAAACTGTATTTTATTGGCTTATTCAATCATAACGTATGTGTAAGTTTTTTACCTACCACTCGTAAAGGCAACAGTTACATTTCTGACTACTGTATAAAAGTGTATGAGATAGCTTGAGGTTATTCATATCATATATTATATGCGATTAGTAATATTTAAAGTGTCCTGGCTTATAAAATGGCTTACGTTCTTTACAGATGCAGTATTCCTTCATTTATCAAGCCTTACTTGAATACTACCTCTATGGTGACACAGAACTAGATGTGTCCTCCTTAGAAAAGCACCTGCAGCCATCGCACAATGCAGCACCAAATCTTGTCAAACTAGGGCTAGAAGAAGAGTTTAAAGTAAGTATTAAATAAAATTTTACAAAGATTTCAGGCTCACACTTAAAAGAAATAGTTTCTTACTCTGATTTTTAAAAGGTTAATCATCTTAGAGTATTGGGTTGGGTATTTTTTAGATAAAGAAACTTCACCTGAATTAGAATTTGGTGATAACAGTCATATTATGCATAGCATATATAATATGTCTGGAGTTATGAATATAGTGAAGTAAAGTTTTAAGGCTAACACCAGTTATACTTTCTCGACTTAACTGTATCTCAAACCATTCTTTTGCATTTTGAGATCTGCTGAATTTGCAAATATGAACAAAAGTAATTGTCCCTTCTACTTTTGGAAGTTTTTTAATGTTACATTCATACATACATTTGCGGTATAACATCAATGTTCAGCTTTCCTGTATTGCAGGAGGTTGGACTAGATGACCCACAGGATCTCTTCCAACTTTACAATTCTATGATTCTGTGTGTAATACTTATTGTTTAATATGTACATACTACCTTTATTTTTTTAACTTACTTTACTTAAATTTAATATACCACGCTTTATCCATAGATCCCAGGGCAATGTACAATATTAAAAAGATAACTTACATAGCATATTTAAAAAAAATAAAAAACCACAGAAAAATCATAATAACAGTCTCTCCACATATAAAAAGCCATAGAATATTTAATGGCCAAAGGCTTGGGTTAAAGAGGAATGTTTTTGCCTGGTACCTAAAGACATGTAACGATGGCACCAAGCAAGCCTCTCTGGGGAGAGCTTTTCACAAATGGGGAGCCACCACAAAAAAGGCCTGTTCTCATGTTGTGAGCCTCTGAACCTTTTGGGGAGGGGAGGGACAAAGAAAAGGCCCTCCAAACACAGGGGCTGGGTAGGTCCATATAGGGAGAGGCGGTCCTTAAGGTCCTGAGGTCCTGAGCCGCTTAAGGCTTCATAGGTCAGCACCAACATTTTAAAATGGGCCTAGAAACCAATTGGCAGCAAGTGCTGTTGGGCAAGGATTAGCGCTATATGCTCAGCTTGTCTTGCCCCAGTGAGAACTTGGCAACTGAATTTTACATCAGCTGAAGTTTCCAAACTGTCTTCAGAGGCAGCCCCATGTATAACACATTGCAGTAATCTAACCTAGAAACAAGTAATACATACAAGCTACTAGAAATTGAACTGTACATATCACTCTTTCTAGCTACATACCTTGCCTGCAGAAAACAAAAGCAGTGTGTCTTAGTTTCCAGGTTTTAAAAAATTGCTTTCCATATAGGTGTAACATAAAAGAACACAGGTGAAGGTTTATGTGGTTTGGGATCAGGTGAATCAACTAGAAATCTCTAAAAGGAACAGAATATCATGAAATTTTGATGTGTACCTGTTAGCCATTTTTGGTATTCTGTGTTTTTATACAGTAATCTACAAAGTCCTAGCCCAATTTCTCTTTTTGCTGTAGAAATTAACAAATGTTCGAATAATGAAAGAAAACATGAGAACTGGTAATCTGCCCGCAAATATGAAGAAAGCCAGAGTTATCCAAATCATCCCATGTAAGATACTAATTTTCCTCTTTGTAAAAACCGAAATACTTGTATTTATCCAAATTAGTAGTGTACGGTTATGTTACACATTCAACAGCAGGTGGCACTGCTAGGCTGAAGTACAAAGATATATCGTAAACTTGATTCTACGAAAGCCTGAAGCTTCATATCTTTATTGTATTATTGACTATAAAATGCTAAGTATTCTAAGAAACCTAATATGTGGTGTTTTTGTATTTTAGATGACTTTAACAGAGTGATTCTTTCAATGAAAAGAGGTCAGGAGTATACGGATTATATCAATGCTTCCTTCATAGACGTAAGTGTTTCTGTGTATGTGGAATATGTGTAGTACTGATTTTTACAAGTCTTTTCAGCAGTCAACTTTGTTTTCGACTAGCAGGCAACATGGTTGCACATGTGCCTTTATCATTACCACATGAGCTATATTGAAGAGTAACTTGAGAATTTTCAAAAAGAATCAAATTATCAACATCATAAAAAGTATGGCTTTGCACTTAAAATGTCAACAGAGAGAGACAAACCTCCCTGCTCTCCTTGTTCCTTAAGAGAAAACAGAAATTGAGGTCCCCACCTGCAGCGAAGCATTTTCTAGCTATCAAATAAGAATTTTCCTCTTCTCCACTTCTTCCAAATACAGTTCAGCTGCCTGAACAGTATTTACTCCTTCATGGTCTCAGTCGTAGGGTTCATCTCTATATACACACTGCCATCTTTTTTCTCTTGACCCTTAGATTTTTATTTTATTTTCTAATACTTTAATACAGTCCTCAAGGGAAGCTTAATAAGTCAGTTAATGAACCCGGTTAAATTCCCACAGTCTTTCCAGTGCCACCTAATTACATTTTCAGACACCTGGTGGATTGTCCATTGGCTTTTTCTCTCTTGTGGTGTGTGTGGGTGTGTGTGTGTGTGTGTGTGTGTGTGTGTGCGTGCGCCTACAGGGCTTGCATGAAAGTCTGTCTCGCAGGAGGTGGGTGGTGAGAAGCACCTGGCTCCCTCTCTCACTCTGAAGGACCCCATTTGCCCGTTCTCAGAGGCCTCACAGAAGTCTCACATGGGTGGCAGCAGTAAACACAACCATGCAAGGCTTCTTCAGGGCTGACTTGGCAGCCAGGGGGCCAGGTGGAGTATCAGTTCATCATGCCCACATGAGGCAGCCACCTGAGATTATTGCCTGAATTCAGATCATGAATGGCAGCTGGTGTGGTGTAGGGGTTAGAGCAGGGGTAGGCGACCTGAGGCCTGTGGGCCAGATGTGACCCAATTGCCTTCTCAATCCGGCCTGCGGACGGTCCAGGAATCAGCATGTTTTTAGTAGAATGTGTTCTTTTATTTAAAATGCATCTCTGGGTTATTTGTGGGGCATAGGAATTCGTTCATGATTGCAATGCAATGCAATGCAATGCAATGCAATGCAATGCAATGCAATGCAATGCAATGCAATGCAATGCAATGCAATGCAATGCAATATAAATCTTGTGTTTTTCTATTCCTGAACTGGTTTCCCTCTTCTTCCATTGTATGTAAGGGACTAACTACAGTTTTCTGGATTTGTGGCTCATTCTGGAGCTTTCTGAAAAGAATAGTTTGTTCTAATATTTCTGATATTTCTAGTTAGTCTAGAATCACTTTTAGGTTGCCTGGAGTTAAAAAATTGAAATCACCGAGGCATCAGGTAATCGTTGCATGTATTTTTTTTACTGTGAAGGGCTATCGCCAGAAGGATTACTTCATTGCAACACAAGGACCTCTTCCTCACACTGTGGAAGACTTCTGGCGAATGGTGTGGGAATGGAAATGCCACACAATTGTAATGCTCACCGAAGTTCTCGAAAGGGAGCAGGTATGACCACTTTGCCCAATTTAAAAAAAAAACAAACATATATTTTTATGAATAGCGTAAAGTGTGATGAGGAAATGAAATTTTTCTTCAGGACATTCCAACCCACTAAAAAAAAAAAAAAGAAAGATAATTAGCCTATAAATAGCCACAAATATGCTTCATACCACCAAATCTTAGCAAAGCCCAGCTGTGTTTAGCTGCAGAGTGCTGTGCAGACTGGGGACTTTGTGATGTCACTGTAGTGTTTTGCTGTTCTTATTCCTCACCCCACTTTTTTAAAAAAATGCTTTGCTCTTGAAAAAAGATTTCCAGGCTAGGAATGAGACATGTAGTAGCATGGTTTCTGATGCACACAGCTTCACGCGAATTGTACCTAACCTGGCTTGATGATCCTCAGTACTGAAAATTCAGACAAAAATTGTCACAATTCTAGGGAAAGTTACATATAATCAAGTCAATTGGGAAATCAATGGGAATTAAGTGTGCTCAACTGAGTGCTAAGATGTCAGTGGAGCTTAATAGTGCTTACTTAACGTCCTCTGGACTGCACTGCGTGTCAGCAGTTGCATGGTGTCAAGAAGTCTGCATGTTTGGTGCAGCATCAAACTACATTTCTTAACTTAAGGTGAGCTATAATGGGTTTTACAGTTATATCCATTTCAAGCGTTGCTGAAATCATTGTTAAGTCATTACAAAAGCAACTTGTGTTGTCATATGATTCGTGAAAGTTTTTAATGTGTCTTTCTAACTTTTCCCCTTTTTAAAAACTTTTCATTTGTCTCCCAAAGTACAGAAGTATTGCATGTCAAACATATGCTTGTGTGACATCAATTTCACATAGAAAACAGGCATCAACTAAAACATGGAGAATGTAGAACTTCCTGTATTTTTCTTCTTCTGTTCAGTACTCAGATACAGGGGCATTAAATAGTTATTCTATATAATATGTAATGTGCGATTGGAGGGAGGGGAAGGAGACAGGAACTAGTTCTTACTAATGTTTTTGAGGAACCAGTGCTGTATCTGCATGAATATATTTCAACCAAGAAGTTCTGGAAGCAGCATTCATTCCCTTTTCTTCCCTCAATGTTACAGGAAAAATGTTTTCAATACTGGCCATCAGAGGGATCTGTTACTTATGGAGAGATTACCATCGAGATAAAGATTGACTCACTGGCTGATGCCATAAGCGTCAGGGACTTCCTGATTATGCACAATCAGGTATTAATGATAACATTTTAAATACGTCTGTGTCCGCTGTGGTTTTCTGAACTT
Organism: Podarcis bocagei; assembly: GCF_964188305.1. NCBI lineage: Eukaryota > Metazoa > Chordata > Lepidosauria > Squamata > Lacertidae > Podarcis > Podarcis bocagei. The sequence goes on from NC_138131.1 coordinate 78,500,915, forward strand.
CAGGGTTGCTTAAAGCCAACTGAAATGTAAATTTAGCTCAATTTAGATTACTCGTTAAAATCCTCTTACCTTATATAAATCACATGATTAAGTTACATTGACCATATATGAAAAGGTTCCTATAGATAAGAAGGTATGTAGCTGGCTTCCAGTGTTCCGTTCCACTCTTGAAGCTGCATTGAATTTGTGGTTTTCTTGCTTTTGAATGACCAGGAGAAGCTGGGCAGACTTGTCCGACAGTTTCATTTTCATGGATGGCCTGAAATTGGAATTCCTGCTGAAGGGAAGGGAATGATTGACCTCATTGCAGCTGTCCAAAAGCAGCAACAGCAGACAGGAAACCATCCCATTACAGTGCACTGCAGGTAAATAGTTTTGTATTTTATTTTGCTCTATACTCCTTTGCTTGTTTGTAAGTTTGCAATATTTCTATTCTGCCCATCAATATTTCCATGACAAATATTTACAAAAATGTAAAAATATATTTACAATTTTTTTAAAAAAGACAATAATTTTCTATAAAAAACATACACATTTACCAATCTAGTAGCCTTGAAACGATTTTCTGTACTCTGGGAGTTTAAGAGGGAATGGACAACTATGACAAGATACTCAGTTATCAGAAATGGGGCATTTGTCAGCAAAGCTTTAATTTCACTTTCCTAGAGTGATAAAGTGATATTAAATAAAGTGATATTACACAAAGTGATCAGCAATGGGGAACCTCTTGGCCATGGACCTAATTAGGTCTGCCTGGCTTCTGAATTTGGGCTGCAAGACCATTTTGGGCAAACTACACTCACCTACCAGTCACCTATTGTCATAAGATGTCAGCTACGGAGATCTGCTTTTGTTGGATAAACTGTGTTCATGATTTTGAAGCCCAATTTCTTATTAGCTAGAACTATAATTCATACATTACGTTAGCTTCAGTGTGTAATGCACAGCAGTCAGTCACATAGTGATAGTCAGGCTCTGGCTGCTGAGACAAGGATGTTTCTAAGAGTTTCCAGAAGTGCTAGGAACTATGTTTATATATTGGTAGTTTAGAAACAGCATGATGTAAACATTTATGCACATAAAGTGATTGCAAGATTAAGGTTGGGTGGTTGAAAAATTTAGACGTGAGTTTATATTTCAAGAAAGTTTTCCTTGGCTAGTAGAACTAAATTCCGTTATCTGCATGAAAATGTTTATATTAAGCAAATTGGCATAATTTATTCTGCTTCTGCCAGTCCTTGGAAAGAACAATGAGGCAATGCAGGGATTCTTCTAAGTAGCAGGGAATCAATTCAGGGTGTATTTTCACTGTATTGAATATGGATTTGGTAATATAACCTGTTAAAGAAAAAAAAGTATATGTATTATAGTGCTGGAGCTGGAAGAACAGGTACATTCATTGCACTCGGCAATATTCTGGAGCGAGTCAAAGCTGAGGGTCTCTTAGATGTATTTCAAGCTGTGAAGAGTTTACGACTGCAAAGACCACATATGGTGCAAACACTGGTATGTTGTTTTAACCACAAAAATATTTGTCAAAAGGATAATAGGATGTTGGTATTTGAGCAAAGTGTCACAACACAGGACTTGGGTGTTCACAAATACATGTCGTGCCAATGCTTAGTCATGTTGCAAAGCCACACCACAACAACTTTTGAAACTGCTGAATAGCCTCTGCACAGTGCTATAGGGTATCTTGGATTTTGGGGGGCGGGGGAGAGGAGTGTACAGCTGGTCCTCTGAACAGCTAATAGCAGTGGCAAGATCCAAATATCATTGCATACTTTTGCAATCAAGGAATTACGGCAAGGGTGGCCTCCCTGTATATAATGGGCAGATTAATTAGAGCTGGTTATTTGTGCTCTGCTTGCCTCTCACAGTTGTTTTTAAAAACAATAGCAATAGTCAGGTTTACATATGTGTCCTGGTATCAGAATATAGCCATTTTTAGCTGTCTTTTGATGGCTCCCCTACCCTGAGAGGCAGGCTATAACTAATTAAAATGAAAAAGTAAATGGGAAACTTCTTGATTTGACAGTGACTCCTGATAGGATTTATGTTTTTTTTAAATGCTCCCATTGGGCTCACTGTCCACCTCTCATTCAAAGTCTGCTTTCTCAGTGAACCAACTGTTGTTGTTGTTGTTTTAGTTATATTTTAAAATTAATTATGCTACCACCTGCAAAAAAGAAAGTGTTTTAACAGGATAAGAAATTAAAAATGTTGTCTGTGAGATATGATTATGTTCTAGTTTAGAGTTAAACATGCTTCACTGGAATTGTTATGATTCAGAGAAATTTTCATCAGAGTAAATGTATTCTTCTTCTCTTTTCAGGAACAGTATGAATTCTGCTACAAAGTGGTACAAGATTTCATTGACATATTTTCTGATTATGCCAATTTCAAGTGAAAACTCCTGCCTTATTATTATTAATTTAATCATCTGTACAGAGATTTGTAAATCATGTTAATTTATTTCCATTGACTTTTTAAAAACTCTAAATGTACATACTACCATGTTTGGCTTGCTCGGAATGCCTCCTTAGATGTATAAATTATTCAAGACTTTTACTCTCTGATCCAAAGGAGCATGCGCAGAACTGTTTCAAAAAAAAAACCAAAAAAAACCACCTGAAGAACCTGTTTGATTCCAGAGTCCCACTTTCCTTCCCAAACAGCCAAACAGCAGGATTGCTATTGTTTTGAAATGCTCAACATGTGCAGCTTCAGCACATAAAATAGGGGAGCTGCACATCTAGCACACTTTTGCATGTGGGACACCCCATTCAGCTGGGGATATATGTGCAAAGGCTGTGTCTGTGTATCTAGTTCCCCAAGCTGGATCAAGGTGATCTTTAAGTTTTGCATAACAGATGGCCGTGTACAATATATCACAGTATAAACTATTATAAAAATAGGGCACAATCCAGCCTATGTTAGGCATATTCAATACCCACAGATTTCAGTGGGTGTATTAAGCTTATGCTTAAATTTTTCCCATTGAAGTTAATGGGATTTGGAGTCCAGTTAATGGTCTGGGAGCAGTTGATGCTGCAGCACTGCTGAAGCTAAGTGTGCATGGATCTGATCAGCCCCTTGGATGGGAGTCCATCGAAGAACAGGAAATAAATACTTTTAAAATTCATTAATGGGACTTCAAAAATGCTTGGTTTTGGCTGGATCATACCCATATTTTCCCCTGAACATCTATGAAATTCTGACTTTTACTTTTTACTTTTTAACTTTTAGATGACTTATAAAATAACCCGTGTTTATAAAGCAGAGGAATAAGAGTAAATAGGCTGGATCCAAATCCGCGCACATGACAATTATTTCTCTTAGAGCAAGTTCCACACAATGGCCACATGCTACTAGGAAACACTGTGTGAACCCCACTGAAATGAGTGTGGCCACCCAAGAGCATATGCATTTGCTTGCTGCATTCATCTCAGTATTTGCAGAGTATTCTTTTTTCGGTTGTGGCGGTGTTTTGATGCTTTTATGTTCATCAGCACCTTGCTCCACTTGTAAACCTATTGATGCTAATGTGAACTGCTGACTGTGGAAGACACTATTTGAGGTGCTCTAGAAAGTTGGTTAATATTCTACAACTATTAATCTTAACGGTCAATAGCCAGGTTATATCTGTTTGCTTTTTTTTGTATTTTTAAAGCATTCTTCCTGTTAAGCACAACTCATTCAGTGGATTATATATAATGGTACATGAATCCTCCACAAGCAACTGTCTAAGATTTTGAACCTTAGCAAAAAACATAAAACGTATAATTATTTTTGAAGACAAGATTCTCTAGATAGTTCTGTTATAATTGCAAGCTGTAACTTAGCACCATAATGCAAATACTGAGTTCGTTGAATTCAGTTAAATAATCTTAAAAGATCACCTTAAGTTATTTAACCTGATATAATTTTTAAAAAAGAAATATTAACATAAAGTAACATATTTAATGTAGGTTAATTAATCAATATTTTGAAACTATTTTGTATTTTGAAAAGAAAGAGGTTCTGTTCTTGCTATCACAAAAAGGTATATTGCCAGATAGAAAGCAAATATATAAAGGAAAACATATACTTTCAATTTAAAACAATCTAGCTTAAGATAGTTATGGCTAAGCACTACTGAAAGCAACACAACTTCAGTAATTACATAGTGGCAAACTTGCTTCACTGGTGTCAGTGGAGTATAGTCATGACAAATCTTTAGCTGAATCAGGGAATAGCATCTACTGAAGTCAAGACATTTACTTCCAAGTCCTTAGAATACTGGTGTTAGTGTTCAATTAAGGACACAGATAAATACACTTGTGCTCCTTTAGTGTTGGTGGTACTTAATGGGAATGAACAGTGTCCTGAATTGTGTTCCTACAAATGGTGTGGTACTCAATGCCAGTATGCTTTCAGACCTCCTATATGACCTATTATTTCACAATTTTCTTCCTTATTGTAAGTATACAGAACTATCCCAGGAGTGTAGCCAATGAAGTATGGACATGTAGGAGTGCCCACAAAATTTGGGTTTGGGCTGTTGGTGCACAACTGACCATTTACTGTTAGGGCACAAAACCCATTTGTTTTGAACTGACTTGTATGATGGGTTGCTTCCTAGGGTTTTTACTTTAATGGCTGTGACTATATATAAAGCCCCATGTGGCAATGTCATCGTCTGGACAAAACTAGCTTTGGAGAAAAATGACAAAACACACAGTACATTTTATATCTATTGCTCCCATCTTTTTAGAAGGCATAAATTAAAGAGCACAAGTACAAAAGAATAATTTGTATATAAATGTCTAATATGCAATAGTTTGGGCTTGTTCATTGGTGGTTTTTTTAATACAACAAGGAAAGCCTTATTGACAACTATGTAGACTTTAACCTGGTCATTACATTTCAGCTCCTGCATTATTTTAATCTATGTTCATTTTAATACACGACTGGAAGAAAGGTGGATACTTTTAGCAATTCAGAGGATTGCAAGGTGTCCACATGAGTCTTTTACTTACCGACTTTTAATTGAAAACAGTTCAGGTTAGTCTATAAGCACACTGTTTTTAAAGCACTGCCATTTTATTGCTTGTGTCTTCCCAGTAATGCACTTCTGTAAATCTATATGTATATGTACAGTTGTTATGCACTTAATGAATAGAATTTATTGTAAGAGGTGATTGATGTTAAGCTCTCTAAGCCCCAAAGCAAACACCATTATTTGGTTAAGAGTTGAATGTAAAATAAGCTTTCTATCATAATAAGTTTGGAAATCCAAACTCCAAAATGTGAGGAATGAACAGTCCAATACACTATGGACCCAAATCTGTGAGCACATTAACAGATGAAGATAGGTTTTTTAAAACCACTGTTTCTACCCACCAGTTTAGAAGCTGCTTCCGACAGCCTTAAGAGTGTCAGACGCTTTCTAATGCAGTACAAATTGTGTGGAAACTGCTGTTTTCAAAATACTGGGGTTTTGACAAAACCATAATCATATTCTTCCTAATATCTCTATTTTTGTTACAATAGAGACATGTGCTAGTCCTGGTATTGAGTTTTTGACTACTGGATATTAGTAACACCTTTAGGTCCTGGTGAATATGTCCCCTCGGTTTTCTTGGCTCCTTGATGAATGGCCTCTCTGCACTTAGCCAAAGTATCTTATTTAGCTTGATAACACAAAAATAGTCTTTACAGTTACCAATTTAGTCTCCGTCTTCTAATTTCCCACTTCCTAGCTTTCAGTAAACCTAGAATAGCATAGGTAGCTGCTGTTCCCTCATCCATGACACTGGAATTCCTTGCTTCTCTTAGTATCAGTCCAGTACCCCTTCCTTGACCTCTGACCAGCATCCATAGCTGTAACTGTGAAATCTGCTTAAGGGAAAGCATTGCAGTTGTTCCTTTTTAAATTATCCAAACAAAGTCATTTTCAGATGTAGAGAAAAATCCTGCCTTGGTGGAAGGAAGTAATTATTAGATAATATTTCTAATAGCATCCAGAACTCTCTTAATTTGTTGCTTGTTCTGTAAAGCAATATTTAAAAACGTAAGATGTGGACCAGAAATGCACATAGCGGAATCCATTAATGAAGTAGGGATGTTTTAACTTTTCTTATATTTACCCAAGTGAAGCCAGAATACTTGGGGTGAGGCTCATTTTGGTAATACTAATATGAGTGCACTTAAAATGGAGCAGCTTTCCTCCCCCAATGTGGAATAATTTCTATACTCAACAGTTTCAGATAATTCCGTGGGATTAAATTCTCTGAAGTAATCTGAAGCACAAAACCTTCTCTGTGGCTTTGTTGGATTCCCTTCAGACAATCTAGTTCTACTAGGTTCTCCCATTTGGTGATGACAAGACTTGCCACAGTTGAGGAAATACTGTGCTAAACCCAGCCAAATCACTTTTAATCACAACTAATCTGTTTTATGAGGTTGGTGAATTGCAACTTTAGAAAGCTTGTTTTTCACTTCAAGGTGTTTAGTCAAATAAGACTGTGATACTTCGTACAATGGTATAACAAACATATTTATGGGTTTCCACACTTAATTTTTTTTACATTGCATGAGATTGCATTAATAAATGCCAAACAGTGATTAGAAATTTATATGTTCTGATCTGCATATCTAGTCACTATGTGACTCAACTTATTGTCTTGTGTGACAGTGGACATTGATTGCCAAAGCTCTTAAGTACATGCTTAACTCAGAAACAGTGCACAAATAGTAATATTGTTAAAGCAGTTTATTTCGAAGTATGTTTCTAGAAACTCGGGGTTCCTTATCAATTTATCAGGGAGTCAACAATAGCCCTATTTGTGTGTTAAAACCCTCATGCGATTTTACTTGCGTAAGGAGAGGGCAGGGGCGTGTCAGCTCCCCAACTTTACCCTCCACGAGGCTGGATGTCTACTATATGCATGTAGATCCAGTGTGATTTAGAACCTTGCACAATCAGCATCATGTGGAGAGCTAACACTAATGCAGCAGCATCCTGGCTACAGATCTTTGCCCTCCAATGCATGGAGGGAGCAGGCCAGCACTCCCTTTATTGCATCTGCTTTTTAATGCCTTGCAAGGACTAACAACAAGATAAAGAACTGTAACTTAGCTAACCAAAAGGCATCTTATCATTTGTTACTGATACTTTCCTGGAAAGTATAGCAGCAGAGGAGACATGTCCTTTGCAGGCCTGGCACCAGGGATTAGTAAAATCTGCAGGGCCCCCTCTAATAGTTTATATACATAAATTTGCTTTAAAAACAAACAAGAGCAGTGCGCACACAGGCATGCAAATAGTTAATGTGGGGGGGGGGGAAATGCAGCTGTGTGGGGAAAGGAAGGCTCTGGTCTTGACCTTCTGTTGCCTGTATGACAGCCAAGGTCATACTATTCTATACCGTACTTGGATTCCTTGCTCCCCTGATTGCCACAGGATTTGCAGAGCCCACAATCAGCCACAACGTTCAGGATTAACTCCTCCTTGGCACTGTTGCAGAAGTTGGGAGAGCCTAAGCTCACAGTTTGCCTGGTCTCCCATGTTACCAGTAGTGGATGCTGTATCAGGCAGAGCAGGCTCCGTGCTCCCAACTCATCTGCTGTTAGAGCCAGCCCATCCGCACGCCCCATTTAGTCAGCCAGCTAGCCCTCTGCATGGAGCTTAGGAGCAAAAGAAGATATTGGAGGGAGCCCTGCTCATGCATTCAAAAGAACACCTGAGCTTGAAACAGTCCAGGAGTGTGTGCACCAGCCCCGCCTCCAGTATCCTCATGTGTGCCATCTCCACTCTCTCCTCTCCTGAGGTTTGAGCAGAAATATCTGCAGCAATATTCTAGCTGCATTCAGAAATTCCCTGCAGACCTTTGTGCTCAGAGCTCAAAAGGTTGGGAGTAGGAAGCATGCAGAGGGTTACTGGGGGAAAGGGCAGCACTGCATCCCTGTGACCCTACGCAATTTGAACTCTCATGCACTCTTTTGAATGCATGAAGTATGTACTCTCTTGTATTTGATGTGGATGTGTATCTCTGCGTGTTCAGGCCTCCTGCTGTCTCTTGCATGGGGTCCAAAGAATCCTGGAAACAGCCCTGGTGCTGTGGGACATACATGCTCTGTATAGAGGCCAGCTAGTCTCACTACGCAAATTTAAGAGGGTGACACAATGCACTCCAGAATTCCCTGCAACACACAACATAGTTCTTGGCAGACAACTCAGTGTGGAAAGCATTTCTTGATGCAAGCAAGTTTTGAAATCTTGTACTAAGTAAGATACTTAATGGCTTGGGTTAATCAGGCCCAACAGAAGAATGCCTGCTGTATTGATTAGTGTTTTGAAAATGACTTTTATGAATTGGTTTTTAAAGGAATTTGAACATCTTTGTTTCCAGCATTTGAAAATGTTTTCATTACGCAGTATCATTTTTAGTATGTTGCTACTGAACCTTATTCTGTATATGCAAAACTATATTTAATTTATGTCAAGATCTTTATAATATATGTATGTATTATACAGTGATATTTTCTTTTATTACATTTATAATTTGATCTTGCTGTATTTATAATGCCAGTGAATGTTGCTGAATTATTTGTATATGCAAATCGCAAGATCTAATAATTCTGATGCAAGAACAAGGTTTCATTTTTATTTTCAGGCTGCATTTCTTTCTTTAAATCTCTTAATTTCATTCCTCTACTATTTGCTCGTTTAAACTAAATACAGCAATGGTGCAAAGGACATAAAATCCCTTACTTAAATTACTTCCCAGAACTTTAAAAACTCTAGCTATTTGACTCAGAGCACTGTTCTGACAAAAAAAAAAGTTAAAAATGAAGCATTATACATATAACATTAATTTGCAACAGCAATTTATCTTCTCAACCAGAACACGCTTATTTATTCTAAGTAATCTGAATAAAAGTAATCATTATTCTCAGTTGTTCCAATGGATTATACAAAAGTAAATGTAATCTTCCTAGGCAGTACATTTTGGTCTACTTGAAACAAATATAGCCATGGCAGGCATTTTAGACCTTGTCTACACATGCATCAAAACGGATTTGGGAGGGTTAGACTGGACTGCAGGAGCAGAAACATGGTGGTGATGGGGAATGGCATAAAAAGGACATGGTGCACTTTTGTGTGTGCCAAGAGAGATGGTTCTGTTGCATATTTTAGATTTCTGAAAGAGAATGATACGTTTATGTTAAAACATCTTTCCTTTGAAGGAAGTACAAAAGGAATCCAGCAGTGTCTGGACAGTATGTCCTCTCCCTTTCTCCTCTCTGGTGCTGCCTGTGTTACAGGCAGTGTTCCACTTCAGACTGCAAATAGGTGGTCACATTTATAATGCTCCCCTATGTGCAAAACTCCTTCATGAGTAGAAAACAACTGGGAACAAGCTGTTCTAGAACCATTCTTCCTGGTAATGCTGCTTTTACTCGCAGGGTGTTTTAATATGCTGGAGCATTCAAATCTGGGGTGTCCATGGATAGTTTAACATGGTTGCATCCTGTCTCCTTCCTCAGCATTCTTTCTACACTCATATTGCTTTATGTGGAGACCATATCCTAGTTTGCTTCAGTCACTGCTCTGGATTTAGTAGGGTACTATTTTCTATAATTCAAAGGCACACACCACTGATATCTCAGCTATGTGGACAATATTGTATCCTGATTAGATATAATCTAATTAGACTGGATTTCATTGGAGCATAAAACTGGACAGAACCATTTATTTGGGCTAACGATTTCTTTACTCATATCAAAACCATTCTATGGTATTTGTATTTACCAAATGTTCCTAAATGTCCTGCCTTGAGGCGATCCACAGTTGTCCAATGTTACTTTCACTAATAGGATCCTGCTGTAAGATCTTCACCCAAGAAGTTCCAGAAATTGTTACACTGCAGATTACCTTCATCATGCTTTTAGTTGGTAGAACCCTGTTTGCTGGGGAGGTTTTCTGATGGGAGGTAGATAGCTACTCATAGCCATTGTAAAAGAGTGTCTGAATTCTATGAAAACACACAGACACACACAAAGTCACAAAGTTACAATTTTCAATTACATCCCTGTTGTGAAATTAACATATAGCAGCTATCAATCAGAGCCTATTGCTTGTAGTTCTTGAAGAATCAACTATTTTAGAAGATTTATTTTTTAAAAAAATTAAAAATCCTTTCAGTCACCAAGCAGTAGATAACTGCATGGTGTCTCACATAACTGAAATCCAGATCTGCCATCACCATGAGAAAACTACTTGTGAATTTCCATGAGCAAGTTCTTCATTTCTGACAGTTCCTTGTTTAATTCTTGGTAACCTAATTCCACAGACTATGGAAAAAAGCTTATAAAATTGACTACATGGGATGTCAGTGCTTGAAAGAATTTAAAATGTTTCCAATCTATTTTGGCCCTGTTGAGATCTCGTTTTTAGAAGTCTGATTCTGAATATTGAAAACCTGTAAATTGGTAGATTCTTTAATTATCCAGTCTAGCATACATCTATTCACTTTGCCAGAACATGTGTAAACAAAGACCACTGTAGCTGGATTATAAGTGACTTTCTCGGGATCATTCCCAGAATTTCTTACTACCCAGGCTATATAGTTTTATTTGAAACTGCAGTGGCAGACCTCATGAGATTTGTAGTCTGTTTTCTGAACATCCTCTATGGCTTTGATAATAGTGTATTTAAAAAGAATACATTAGTAAAAGTAATATTCTATATTATATTTGATCTAATAAAACACAGAACTCTTGTGGGAGAAGGGCAGTTGAAAGAAAAAAATCTCGACAATTTGTTACCATTTTTTATATCAAATAAAATATCTTGATGTTTTGGAGTTCTGTTTCCCCAGGTAATTTGCTACACTTTGCACTTTTATCATCTAAAAGATAGATAGATTAATTATTTGAAAGGACTTTAAATCTGAATTTAATATGAGCTTCTTATAAAGCATATTCATAAATGCATGCAAGAATCATGTCTCTGAGCTTTTGATTTGTGTCTTACAAATAGAAATAAAAAATACTTTTGATGCAGTTTTTATGAAATAGTTACTGATAAACCATACCTTCCTCAAATACTGGCATTCAGATTACACTATCTAGATATCTAGAATGAAAAAAATAAATGGCTATAGCTTATGCCAGTAACTGTCCTTAGCTAGAAAATAAAATGTGCAGACCCATCTTTCTCAAAAATGAAAACACATAGAGTTCTAAATAAAATAAAATAAGATTAGACCAACTCCCATCTAGTCCAGCATCCTGTACTCATAGTGGACAACCAACTATGGTTTCATGTGGGAAGTCTTTGAGAAGGACAGGAGCACAACAGCAGTGTCTCCCAGCAACTGATATGTAGAAGCATACTGCTTTTGACAGTGGAAGTAATACAGTCATGATAGCTCTTATTCCATACATTTGTCCAGTGTCCTTTTCAAGCTATCCAAGTTGATGGCCAACACTACATCTTGCAATCATGAATTCCATAGTCTAAGCACGTGCTGTGTGACATAGTTCCTTTTGTCGGTCCTGAATCTTTCAGCATTCTAGTTTGGTGGATGGCCCACGTTCTAGTACATGTGAGAAGGATAGACACGTCTCTCTAACCGAGGGGTAGTCAACCTTTTTATAACTACCGCCCACTAATGCATCTTTCTTGATGGTAAAATTTCCTTACCACCCACCAGTGCTTGATGGAAGGAGGATTCAGCTTGTGCCATAGAACCCCTACCGCCCACCTAGAATTCGGAAATGCTCACTAGTGGGCGGTGGGGACCAGGTTGAAAACCCCTGCTCTTACCAGTTTCTGCACACCATGCATAATTTTATACAACTCTATCATGCTCCACCATACCTTTTTCTGAACTAAAAAGTTCCAAATGTTGTAATCTTGTTCCAGCTCTCTGATCATTTTGGTTAGCTCCTCCCTTTTCCACCTCAACAATATCCTTTTCCAGCTCAACACAGTATTCCAGTGCTGTCACCATACATTATTGGACCTGTATCTTCCTGGTAGCAGACAACAGGACCATGAGACAGGTGTAAAATACTCAAGCAAGAGTTTTATTTACAACCTTACAAACACAAAGCATGTGGGTGTTCTCTTTTGCAGGCTAATGCAAACTGCAACTTCTCCTTTTGTACCCATCACCAGCTGTACCTAATCAGTCTAGAAAACCACACCATGAACTCACAGAAACAGTTCTTAAAGTTACAACAATCTTTTCTGTTTCTTTGCAGAATGACTCCTACCATAGATTTGTGTAACAGCATTATGATATTGACAGTTTTATTTTCAAACCCTGTCCTGATGAATCCTAATTTTCATACCTGCCACACACTGACTCAACATTTTCATTAAGCTAAGATCTCGTTCCTCATAAGTCACTGCCATTTCAGACCCCATAAATGCATATATGAAAAGTTAGAACTCCCCCTGCAATGTACATCACTTTAGAATTGTTTGCATTTATTGCACTGGCCATTTTAATTCCCACTATCCCAGTCTGGATAGATCCTCTTGTAGCTAATTTGCAAATCCATTTTTCTTCTTACAAACCTGAACAATTTGGTGTCAACAGCAAATCTGGTGACCTCACTGCTCACCCCTAACCCCAGGTTATTTATGAACAAGTTCAAAAGTGGAGTCTTACCAAGAATCTTGGGGGACTTGGCTTTCTACATCTCTCCATTGGGAGAACTGTCCATTTATTCCTGAGAAGGGAAGGTGACCTTCATTACTTCATGAAAAGCAGCGAAACTTCAAACACTCAGGGGACTCTTCTGAGAAGCTTTTCTTGGTCACTTCTCCCTGTTCTTTAACCAGTTACTGATCCATAAGAGGACTGCCTCCATAGCTGGTCTCCATTTTATTTCACCTCTTTTTATTGTTGGTTTTAATGTTTTTGGTAATTTGCTCCTCAAATTCTTTTTTAAATCCCTTATTGTTTGCAACCCCCCCCCCAAGGGCTGTGCTCCCTTTGCCAAATGAGAACAAAAAATAAGTATTTTTTCTGAATGAAGCCTTCTCCAATAGCTTCTCTGACTTTCCTCATTAACCACCCTGGCATTAGTGGTATCTCTCCTTATAAACTTGGTTCACTTATCTGTAAGTCGTAACATACTGGTAAAAAATCCTGAATGTGTGCTAAAGGCTTGGTGTCTTTCTTTTTTTATTACAGTAAAACTATAGTGAAGTTACTTTGCAGCATTATTTCTGCAGAAAATCCTTTCTTTTGAGTGCACTCCTATGCAGCAAGCCTTGGCATGTACCGTATTTTTCGCACCATAGGACGCACTTTTCCCGTCTTAAAAACTAAGGGGAAAAGTCTGTGCGTCCTATAGAGCGAATGCAGGGAGGAGGCAGGCAGGAAAAGCCCTCAAGAGCCCCACACAAGCTTCGCGCGGCTCTTGCGGGCTTTTCCCCAAGAGGGAGAAGGGACTGACGCCGCCAGTCAGTCCCTTCTCCCTCCTCTAGAAAAGCCTTGCACAACCTCTCCAGCCGGGGGGAGGCTTCGCAAGGCTAAAGAGGAAGCCAGGGCAGCGAGCGCGATGCATCCCGTTCGCTGCCCTGGCTTCCTCTTTAGACTTGCGCGCCTCTCCAGCGGGGGTGGTGGGGGTGGGAGGCTTCGCAAGGCTAAAGAGGAGCCAGGGCAGCGAGCGCGATCCATCCCGTTCGCTGCCTGGCTTCCCCTTTAGACTTGCGCGCCTCTCCGGGGGTGGGGGTGGGGAGGAAGCCAGGCAGCGAACGGGATGGATCGCGCTCGCTGCCTGGCTTCCCCTTTAGACTTGCGCGCCTCTCCGGGGGTGGGGGGGGGTGGGAGGCTTCGCATGTCTAAAGGGGAAGCCAGGGCAGCGAGCGCGATCCATCCCGTTCGCTGCCTGGCTTCCCCTTTAGACTTGCGCGCCTCTCCGGGGGTGGGGGGTGGGTGGGAGGAAGCCAGGCAGCGAACGGGATGGATCGCGCTCGCTGCCTGGCTTCCCCTTTAGACTTGCGCGCCTCTCCGGGGGTGGGGGGGGGGTGGGAGGCTTCGCATGTCTAAAGGGGAAGCCAGGGCAGCGAGCGCGATCCATCCCGTTCGCTGCCTGGCTTCCCCTTTAGACTTGCGCGCCTCTCCGGGGGTGGGGGGGGGGTGGGAGGAAGCCAGGCAGCGAACGGGATGGATCGCGCTCGCTGCCTGGCTTCCCCTTTAGACTTGCGCGCCTCTCCGGGGGTGGGGGGGGGTGGGAGGCTTCGCATGTCTAAAGGGGAAGCCAGGGCAGCGAGCGCGATCCATCCCGTTCGCTGCCTGGCTTCCCCTTTGGACTTGCGCGCCTCTCCGGGGGTGGGGGGTGGTGGGAGGAAGCCAGGGCAGCGAGCGCGATCCATCCCGTTCACTGCCCTGGCTTCCTCTTTAGCCTTGCGTGCCTCTCCAGCCGCAAGAGATCTACCAGAGGTAGATCTTAACCCTTGCCTCACCTGGGAGCTTCTCTGGGCAGGAATTCCCTCAGCTTAAGTGAGGTGGGGGAAGTGTGGCAAGTAGGGGGGTACCTACCTAGACACTGAAGCCACATGTCTCTCAGATGAAAATTGGGAGTGGGCATTGTGTGAAGTGCTCTGATGGTGTTTCCTGCTTGGCAGGGGGTTGGACTCGATGGCCCTTGTGGTCTATTCCAATTCTATGATTCTATGATTCTAAGTGGCTGTGGATCTCCTGCTGCAGAACTGTAGGACTGTATAGAGTTGGGAGGGCCACCTGAGGGTCATCTAGCCCAGCCCCCTCACAATGTAGGAATCACAGCTAAAGAACGCCAGGCAGATGGTCCCCCAACCGCTGCTTAAAAGCCTCCAGTGGTGGAGACCCCAAACACCTTCCGAGGTCATAGAATTGCAAGGTTGGAAGGGAACCCCAGGAGTCATCTAGTCCAGCCCCGGTGGACAGCGGGCGCAATCCATCCCGTTGCACAAGACTAAAGATGCTGTGCAAGGCTAAAGAGGAAGCCAGGGCAGTGGGTGCCTGCCCTGGACTGCCTTGTCTTCTTCTTTAGCCGCGCTGGAGAGGTTTAGCTCCTGGCTGGAGAGGTTGCGCGGCTATGGATCCCGTGCGCTGTCTTGGCTTCTTTGCTCTTTGGGGCTGGTGGGGGAACCCGGGCTTCCCCCGCAGCCCCAAGAAGCTCTGGGTGAAGCAGACAGGCTGCGCACAGCCTGTCCGTTGCTCTTTGTGGCTGGGGGGAGGGATAATATTTTTTTCCTTGATTTCCCCCTCTAAAAACTAGGTGCGTCCTGTGGTCCGGTGCGTCCAATAGAGCGAAAAATACGGTACCTCATTCTCGAGATACTGAAAATATGTGAAAATATAATTCAGATAATTACAATTGTATGGTCAAAATGATTTGTTCCTACATGCTGGAGTGGTCGGACTAGGATCTGGGAGACCAGGGCTGGTATCCCCACTCAGCCATGAAGCTCACAAAGTGACCTTGGGCCAGTCACTGCCTCTCAGTAAAACTTACTACATAGGGTAGCTGTGGGTATTAAATGAGGAGGAGGAGAACCATGTATGTCAACTTGAGCTCCATGGAGAAAGAGATGGAATAGAAATGCAATAAATAAAATAAAATATCCTATTGTGATGTCCCTTATAACTGGCTCAAAGGTGCAACTTCCAAAAGCATGTTAAAGAGCAACTCTACCATGATAAAATGATGTACATTGTCAGCTATTTACTCAATTACTGTACACCCTTGCACATGACACAGTAGTAATTCCAGAATGGTGTATTTGTATAACTGGGACTGAAAAGTTATACTATTTTGAAAATAACTAGGTTTTACTAAGTTGACCACTCAAACTTTACATATTGTAATCTAATGGCAAATTGACACTGCAATCCTAACCATGTTTCGTCAGAGGTTAGTCCAATGGGAACTGGATTCAGTGGGGCTTAGCTTACTCTCAAGTAAATGGGGTCAGGATGGCCTAAGCTGGATCGTGCCAGTAGCTTTGCCACTTCAGAGTAATTTAATTCCAAAGTGAAGCTAACATTAACAAAGCTGTTTACACTGAACTACAACACATTTGAAGTGACTAAACATCATAGCCACATGAAAACAGCAAATGAGGCAAACTATAAAAATTACAAAAGCAAAGCACAAATGTCAAGAGATTTTGCTTTTTGAAAGATCTAAATATTAAAATGTTATGCCCTGCAGCAGAAAAGAAAGTATGACCTTGCTGAGCCTTTGCTTCCTTTGTGTATATATTCTGCTCACAAAAACTTTATTAACTTGATACTAGACCATATATTCTACAAAGGCAAACTACTGGAAGTAAGTTAATATGCAGCATATAAATTGCAACGTATATGCTATTAATTTTCAGTATCAACTACTTTTACACAAAAATATATATAATTCACACATATATCACCTCCTTACTAAATCATCAATATACAAACACCCAGAGGTGTACACAGGGTCCCTTGTGCCCTCCCCTGAAAAAAATAGCCTTATCGCAATACCACATTAGAAATTACTAGATTTCACATGACTCAAGTACTCAAAATGTCTGGAGTGAGGGTGAGGCGAGGCGAGGCAAGGAAGTTCCTTATAAGTCCTGTGGGGTTCAGTGGGGTTTACTCCCAGGTACCCTTAATTAAATATGCAGAAAAAATTAGCATACGGCACGTGGGAGGGAAAACAGCACTTCTGCAGACCATGCATACAGTTTCTGTGTAACAAGTGTACAATATTATACATTACTGGCCATGGGTGGAGTATCCTGTTTTCTCTCCTCAACACTCAAAGACATTTAGGTGTACACATACACTGTACATACTCATTTTGTTTCATTCATGTGTACAGAGTTTAGAATCTATAACTATCTCAATCACCTTTTAAATTTTAAAGCAGTTTTCCTCATCTGCTTTTGATTTTCACTTTTCCACTTTTTTGAATCTGATGACATAATGGAAAGTGGAAGTGGAAGCAGCTCAGACAAGACTAATGTAAGACGATACAGATATGAAATCAAAATGACTGCAGGTTTTATTCAGATTGAGGTTGGGGAGAAACCCTCCTCCAGGAAGCCTAATTGGGAGGGAGGATTGGTTTCTCTGTATATAATATAAATGTAAGAACGTTATCAAACAGCCCCCACTGGAGGCTTGCAGTGCCACATCACAAACCTGGATTTGAATGAAGTCAGGGCAGTATAGAGGAGCAAATGTGAAGGCAAGCTGCACAACAGCAGCATGGGAGTGAGGAAGGGAGGCACACTGAGAGGCAGAAAGCAGTGGTTTAAAGTTGTGGAAGTTTGAGTAAAGCAGAGATGGAGAAAATTGGGAAGAAAATGGTAACTTTCAACACCAGCAGAAATTTTAGTAAATTAGGGGTGGAAGGTTTAAAGCAGCCACTCCCCTCCACCCCTTTCAGTGTTTTCTCCCTTCTTGTTATCCTGAAACTTATCCCTTTTGCATTCCTCAGCTGTCTCATTTGAGAGAGATAAAGGATGTGGAGTCCTCAAATATTCTATAGTATTTTTTTGCAATGTATTTCACTCCTGGTTCTGCATGAAGTTCCAGATTTGATGTAGCAACTTAGAACAGATATTTTATTAGCAAGCACCCAAAATATACACAACATCCATCAACTGAGTCATCAACCTTCTCAAACTCAACAACCTAACTCACAAAATTCTGCTCATATTAAAAAAAGAAATGTGATGAAATTAGAACAGCCAGCCCAAAGGTTCAAGAGGCCCTACTCCTTGGACCAGAAACTAAGAAACAAAAATCTTTGCATTAAGACTCTTTTGAGATGGACATTTCTTCTATTTTGGTGGAAAGCGTACGAGTATGCTATTTATAAAATACTTTTTCTTTCAGCACCACTTTCACTTACTGCATCAGAAGGAGCTTCCCAATTTAGATAAATATTGAAACTAAGTAACAAAGGAGTCCACTTCCCATTCACTTCCCATTCATATATTGTCCAGGGAAACAAGAGGCTACTTTGTAAAAGAAAAAGAAAAGAAAACAGAAAAGAAAAAGTCAAACCAGCACACAAAGGCACAGGAAAATACTGTAATTATATTAAGCACCGGTATTTGATGGTAGCAGGAAGGATTATATATCTATACCTTTAGAAATTCAGAAGACTCCCATGCATCCCCTGTTGCATAAATGTAGAAAGCATTTCTTTATAAATGTAGAATGTATTTATACGTACTCTTCTTTCTGAGCTAAAATTTCAAATATTTGAAATAAACCAGGTATGTTTTAGACGTATCTCTTTGTAAGTAAAAGTAGCTAATTTTTTCTGACGTGTCGTTTACGTATGATTGAAAAGCTGCAGGAGTTCACCATGGAGTTCACCACTGCAGCGATCTTGCACAAAAAAAATGCGGGGAGGCACGGACGCGGGGGTGAAGATGCGAACAAGTGTACAGTGGGACTGCATAGGAGAAAGGGTTTTTCAGAAATGGGAGTTGGGATGGTGAAAAGCAAGCTTTAGCAGTTGCATGGGCTTGGGACGGGCTGCGTACAAAAGAGATGCTAAACTGGAGAACTTGAGGGTTACTTGTGTGGAACTGCAATTGTCAAATCCTGTATCATAGGATCCAACTCCTAGGGACCGAGGGGTCTTCTCCCCCCGTAAAACATTTGACGGCTGTCCCCCCCCCCAGTTGATGGGCATGTGCGTGCCCGCGTCATGTGCTGAGCGGGGCTTGCTTGGCCCCCCAATATTTCAGTCAAGTTGCCACACCCCTGTCATGTGTAGTCACGTGGGTGCCCCCCATCCTCCATTAATTTAGGGGGCGTGTCTGCCTTGGCAAGTTTTTCCATTTTCAAAAAAAGAAAATAGGGTAGGGGGAATAATAATAATAATAATAATAATAATAATAATAATAATACCGTAATAATGTATTACTTATACCCCGCCCATCTGGCTGGGTTTCCCCAGCCACTCTGGGCGGCTTCCAACAAAACACTAAAATTTCTTTTTCTTAAAATTCAATCATTGTACTTGGAAGTTCTTCAGCTACTTCATAAGCACTCAAAGTTGTCATTATATCCCCCCTGTTGTGCTATTTTTAAGCAGCACCTCAGAACAGAGGAGGAACGGCACCCTCATAAGCACGCCCATTGAGAAGACTTGAGTTCAGAGGCGCTTACTCGCAGGTAAGCGGCATTACGGCTGTCGTTGCGCCATATTTATGCTTCCGCAGAAACCATTCGGAAGTAGTCCCCACGCAGCCCGCTCCCCCCCGCCCCCCAGAAAGCTCATTTCAGTGTGGGAGTGGTGGTGGGGTAAGGAACATTCTTATATTTTATCGGTCTTCCAGGGCAGGGGACAACTAAGTTAAAAGAAAAGGCGGCAAAGTTTTGCGTGGCGGAGAGATACAGACCTGGAGTGAGGAGAGTTTTACGTCGGAGTTACGGACGTGACGACGTCAGAGCGGGGATTTCAATTAAGTGGGGAGTTAGGCGCTCGCGCGCACGCGGGTTTGTTACTCGGTTTGGACTGTTAGGGGGGAGAGAAGGGGAGAGCGAGAGGGTCCTGCGTATCCTCGTTGGCGGAGGACGCGCGCGCAGGTAAGGGACGTTCAGCCCGTGTGGGGAACGGGGGGGGGGCACGACCCAGACTCTTATTGCGGGGGGGGGGGAGAGAGAAGTTGGCAATGGGGGAAGGAGCATTCGCTGCCCACGGTGCTAAGGCTTGTTTGGGGGCGAGCGGTTGTGCCGGCAAAGCGAGTGAGTTGGCCCAACGGCCTCTTCTTTTTTAGAAGCGTCCCCTCTGTGCTGTTCGTAGGAGAGAGAGGCGTTGGGGGAAATGAGGGTGTCATTGAGGGGAATCAGTGAGATTTGGCGGCAGGGGCCCCTTTACCTTTACCTTTAGTTTTTCCCCTTAGAGCCTTCACAGCCAAGGCCGGATTTAGGTTTGATGAGGCGTTAAGCTACTGACGATAATGGGGCCCTTTATATGTCCAGCTGTCCTTTGTCAACAACAAATTGTCGCTGTTTTTTTGTGTTGAATATATGCTACATGGTAATTTATGGACCTAATAGGTATCTAAAGCCATTTGCTACTGTTGCTGTATATAGGTTGTATTTCATTTGTGTTGTTTTATGGAAAAAGGTAAAAGGCGGATCTACACGGATCCTCGTGAATTCATATGATTTTTTCATTCAAATTAAATAAAACCACCATGATACTGTAGACCATGTCTTACTCTGTAGAAAGCATCAAAAAAATCACGCATCCACTGTTTTGGGGGGGGGCGCAGGGGCGCAAAAACATGGTTAAAAAACACGGATCCTCATGGATCCTCATGATTTTTCCACTAGATCAGCCCACAGTCACCATCAGATCAAAGATCATGGCCATGGGCACAGCATCCACCACAAAAATCACGGATCCACGGCTTCCTAGCAAAACCGTGGCCCAAAAACGTGGTTTTGAAGCACGGATCTTCATGGATCTACACGCTTTTTGCATCGGCCCAACCCAAACTCACCGTCAAATCACATATCATAGTCAGGGGCACAGCCTACACCACAAATAACTCGGATCCACGCCTGCCTGGCCATGCCCCGGCCCAAAAACGTGGTTCCGAAGCACGGATCCTCATGAATCCTCATTATTTTTGCACTAGATCAGCCCAAAGTCACCATCAGATCAAACATCATGACCAGCAGCACAGCATGCAACACAAAAATCACGGATCCACGACTTCCTGGCGAAACCGTGGCCCAAAAACTTGGTTCCGAACCACGGATCCTCATGGATCTTCACACTTTTTGCATTGGGCCACTCCAAACTCACCATCAAATCACACATCATTCCCAGGGGCACAACCTGCCCCACAAAAATTACGGATCCATGGCTTCCTGGCCACTCCGTGGCCCAAAAACGTGGTTTTGAAGCACGGATCCTCATGGATCCTCACCCTTTTTGCACTATATCAGCCCAAAGTCACCGTCAAATCACACATGATTTCCAGGGGCACAGCCTGCACCACAAAAATCACGGATCCACGGCTTCCTGACCATACCGTGGCCCAAAAACGTGGTTTTGAAGCACGGATCCTCATGGATCCTCACGCTTTTTGCATTGGGCTGCCCCAAACTCACCGTCAAATCACACATGATGTCCGGAGGCACAGCCTGCCCCATAAAAATCACGGATCCACGGCTTCCTGGCCACTCCATGGCCCAAAAACGTGGTTTTCAAGCACGGATCCTCATGGATCCCACGCTTTTTGCATTGGGCTACCCCAAACTCACCTTCAAATCACACATCATTCCCAGGGGCACAGCTTACACCACAAAAATCACGGATCCACGGCTTCCTGGCCACTCCATGGCCCAAAAACTTGGTTTTCAAGCACGGATCCTCATGGATCCTCACCCTTTTTGCACTATATCAGCCCAAAGTCACCGTCAAATCACACATGATTTCCAGGGGCACAGCCTGCACCACAAAAATCACGGATCCACGGCTTCCTGACCATGTTGTTGTTGTTTAGTCGTTTAGTCGTGTCCGACTCTTCGTGACCCCATGGACCAGAGCACGCCAGGCACTTCTGTCCTCCACTGCCTCCCGCAGTTTGATCAAACTCATGCTGGTAGCTTCAAGAACACCATCCAACCATCTCATTCTCTGTCGTCCCCTTCTCCTTGTGCCCTCCATCTTTCCCAACATCAGGGTCTTTTCCAGGGAGTCTTCTCTTCTCATGAGGTGGCCAAAGTATTGGAGCCTCAGCTTCACGATCTGTCCTTCCAGTGAGCGCTCAGGGCTGATTTCCTTCAGAATGGAGAGGTTGGATCTTCTTGCAGTCCATGGGACTCTCAAGAGTCTCCTCCAGCACCATAATTCAAAAGCATCAATTCTTCGGCGATCAGCCTTCTTTATGGTCCAGCTCTCACTTCCATACATCACTACTGGGAAAACCATGGCTTTTACTATACGGACCTTTGTTGGCAAGGTGATGTCTCTGCTTTTTAAGATGTTGTCTAGGTTTGCCATCGCCTTTCTCCCAAGGAGCAGGCGTCTTTTAATTTCGTGGCTGCTGTCACCATCTGCTGTGATCATGGAGCCCAAGAAAGTAAAATCTCTCACTGCCTCCATTTCTTCCCCATCTATTTGCCAGGAGGTGATGGGCCCAGTGGCCATGATCTTCGTTTTTTTGATGTTGAGCTTCAGACCATATTTTGTGCTCTCCTCTTTCACCCTCATTAAAAGGTTCTTTAATTCCTCTTCACTTTCTGCCATCAAGGTTGTGTCATCTGCATATCTGAGGTTGTTGATATTTCTTCCGGCAATCTTAATTCCGGCTTGGGATTCATCCAGCCCAGCCTTTCGCATGATGAATTCTGCATATAAGTTAAATAAGCAGGGAGACAATATACAGCCTTGCCGTACTCCTTTCCCAATTTGGAACCAATCAGTTGTTCCATATCCAGTTCTAACTGTAGCTTCTTGTCCCACATAGAGATTTCGCAGGAGACAGATGAGGTGATCAGGCACTCCCATTTCTTTAAGAACTTGCCATAGTTTGCTGTGGTCAACACAGTCAAAGGCTTTTGCATAGTCAATGAAGCAGAAGTAGATGTCTTTCTGGAACTCTCTAGCTTTCTCCATAATCCAGCGCATGTTTGCAATTTGGTCTCTGGTTCCTCTGCCTCTTCTAAATCCAGCTTGCACTTCTGGGAGTTCTCGGTCCACATACTGCTTGAGCCTTCCTTGTAGAATTTTAAGCATAACCTTGCTAGCATGTGAAATGAGTGAAATTGTGCGGTAGTTGGAGCATTCTTTGGCACTTCCCTTCTTTGGGATTGGGATGTAGACTGATCTTCTCCAATCCTCTGGCCACTGCTGAGTTTTCCAAACTTGCTGGCATATTGAGTGTAGCACCTTAACAGCATCATCTTTTAAAATTTTAAACAGTTCAGCTGGAATACCATCACTTCCACTGGCCTTGTTATTTGCAGTGCTTTCTAAGGCCCATTTGACTTCACTCTCCAGGATGTCTGGCTCAAGGTCAGCAACCACACTATCTGGGGTGTACGAGACATCCATATCTTTCTGGTATAATTCCTCTGTGTATTCTTGCCACCTCTTCTTGATGTCTTCTGCGTCAGTTAGATCTTTACCACTTTTGTCCTTTATTATGGTAATCTTTGTACGAAATGTTCCTTTCATATTTCCGATTTTCTTGAACAGATCTCTGGTTCTTCCCATTCTGTTGCTTTCCTCTATTTCTTTGCATTGCTCGTTTAAGAAGGCCTTCTTGTCTCTCCTTGCTATTCTTTGGAAGTCTGCATTCAATTTCCTGTATCTTTCACTATCTCCCTCGCATTTTGCTTGCCTTCTCTCCCCCGCTATTTGTAAGGCCTCATTGGACAGCCACTTTGCTTTCTTGCATTTCTTTTTCATTGGGCTGGTTTTAGTTGCTGCCTCCTGTATAATGTTGCGAGCCTCCACCCATAGTTCTTCAGGCACTCTGTCCAGCAAATCTAAATCCTTAAACCTGTTCCTCACTTCCACTGTGTATTCATAAGGGATTTGGTTTAGATTGTATCTTACCTGTCCAGTGGTTTTTCCTACTTTCTTCAGTTTAAGCTTGAATTTTGCTATAAGGAGCTGATGATCTGAGCCACAGTCAGCTCCAGGTCTTGTTTTTGCTGACTGTATAGAGCTTCTCCATCTTTGGCTGCAGAGAATATAATCAATCTGATTTCGATGTTGCCCATCTGGGGATGTCCATGTGTAGAGTCGTCTCTTGTGTTGTTGGAAAAGCGTGTTTGTGATGACCAGCTTATTCTCTTGGCAGAACTCTATTAGCCTTTGCCCTGCTTCGTTTTGATCTCCAAGGCCAAACTTGCCTGTTGTTCCTTTTATCTCTTGATTCCCTACTTTAGCATTCCAATCCCCTATAATGAGCAGAACATCCTTCTTTGGTGTCACTTCTATAAGGTCTTGTAAGTCTTCATAGAATTGGTCAATTTCAGTTTCTTCAGCACCAGTAGTTGGTGCATAAACTTGGATTACTGTGATGTTAAAAGGTCTGCCTTGGATTCGTATCGAGATCATTCTATCATTTTTGAGACTGCATCCCAGTACAGCTTTCGCCACTCTTTTGTTGACTATGAGGGCCACTCCATTTCTCTTACGGGTTTCTTGCCCACAGTAGTAGATATGATAGTCATCCGAACTGAATTCGCCCATTCCCGTCCATTTTAGCTCACTGATGCCCAGGATGTCAATATTTATTCTCCCCATCTCATTTTTGACCACATCCAACTTACCCAGGTTCATGGTTCTTACATTCCAGGTTCCTATGCAATATTTTTCTTTACAGCATTGGACTTTCCTTTCGCTTCCATGCATATCCGCAACTGAGCGTCCTTTCGGCTTTGGCCCAGCCGCTTCATCAGCTCTGGATCTATTTGTACTTGTCCTCCGCTCTTCCCCAGTAGCATGTTGGACGCCTTCCGACCTGAGGGGCTCATCTTCCAGCGTCATAACTTTTATATGCCTGTTGTCTTTGTCCATGGAGTTTTCTTGGCAGGGATACTGGAGTGGCTTGCCGGTTCCTACTCCAGGTGGATCACGTTTGGTCAAAACTCTCCACTATGACCTGTTCATCTTGGGTGCCCTGCTCGGCGTAGTTCATAGCTTCTCTGAGTTCTTCAAGCCCCTTCGCCACGGCAAGGCAGTGATCCATGAAGGGGTTCCTGACCATACCGTGGCCCAAAAACGTGGTTTTGAAGCACGGATCCTCATGGATCCTAACGCTTTTTTCATTGGGCCAACCCAAACTCACCGCCAAATCACATATCATAGTCAGGGGCACAGCCTACACAACAAAAATCACGGATTCCCAGTTATCTGGCAACACCATGGACCAAAAACATGGTTTCGAAGCACGGATCCACATGGATCATCATTATTTTTGCACTAGATCAGCCCAAAGTCACCATCAGATCAAACATCATGTCCAGGGGCACAACATCCACCACAAAATTCACGGATCCACGGCTTCCTGGCCATACCGTGGCCCAAAAACGTGGTTTTGAAGCACGGATCCTCATGGATCATCACACTTTTTGCTTTGGGCCAACCCAAACTCACTGTCAAATCACACATCATGTCTAGGGGCACAGCCTGCACAACAAAAAACTCAGATCCACGGCTTCCTGGCCATATTGTGGACCAAAAAAGGTGGTTTTGAAGCACGGATCCTCATGGATCCTCACGCTTTTTGCACTAGATCAGCCCAAACTCACCATCAAATCACACATCATGGCCAGGGGCACATCCTGCACCACAAAAATCACGGATCCATGGCTTCCTGGCCACTCCATGGCTCAAAAACATGGTTTTGAAGCACAGATCCTCATGGATCATCACCCTTTTTGCATTGGGGAACCCCAAACTCACCCTTTATTCACATATCTTGTACATAACCACAGATCTGAACACAAACATCATGGTTCTACTGCTTCATGGCCCTGGCCAGATGCTACCCTGGATATATTGGCCAATTTTTAGGTGGGTGTGCTGGGATGGAGGAAACGGAGTCGGCTGAATCTCTATCCTTTAAGGATGGGCGTCCAATGGCTGGGCCAGAATGATTTCAGTTTGTTTTGCCAGCTCCCAGGTCTTCATGGGGCGCAATAGTCACCTGTAGCTGCCATCAGGAGTCCTGGTGTGATCCTGGATGCTTCTGTCTCTATGGAGGCATTGGTCACAAATGTAGCCAAACTGGAATTTTTGAATCTATATCAGGTTAGGAGATCGGTACCGTACCTGTCCCTTTCCAACGTAGCCATGGTGATCCATGCAGTAGTCACCTGCAGACTAGACTACTTTAACTTGCTGTACACCTGAGCCGGGGAGTGCAGGGTATAAATGTGATAGAGAGAGAGAGAGGGTGAGAGAGATAGATATGCAGGGCTACCCTTGAGACTGCTCCAGAAACTCCAAATGGTCTAAAATGCAGATGCATGAGTTCTTACTTGGACTTTGTGGAGAGCCCACATTCAGTTGGTTGTTCATCAGCTGGATTGGCTCCAGGTGGAGTATCGAATCAGGTTCAATGTTTTGGTGCTAATCTTTAAAGCCCTAAACAGTCTGTGACCTTTCTTATCTGTGGGAATTATCTTCCAATACACCCCCCATGAGTGTGACGCTCATCTAACAGCAACCTACTGGTGGTCCCTGGCCCAAAACATATCCAGCTGTCCTCAACCAGAGCCAGAGCCTTTTTGGTGGAACGCTTTGTCTAATGAGAACCAGGGCTCAGTGCAATCTATCTCAGTTCTCTCACTTGTCATGGTGAGTGGGCTTGCACATTCCTATGACCCTTGTGAGTGAAGCCATTGGGAATCTCGTACTCCCAGCAGGGTCACCCAAGGTGGTAAGGTCAAAGAAAATTAAATATGCTCAGAGTCCTGTAGTGATTTCATGCTCTTTATTGCAGCTTGTAAAACAGTGATTGAATTTCCCCCAAAACCTCAGGCTTTTATATACATTATTTACACAATGAGTCCCGTCTGACTAGCTGATTCTGCTTCCCTCCTGGAGCCTGATTGGTCTTTTCCTGCAAGCCAATCAGTTCTTGCATTCTAGGAACCTACTTGCCTATTGTTCTAGGATCCAAGCTTAGTACATAACAGGGAAGGAGTTAGACAAAGAATGATCCAAGAAGTCCTCAACGGCAGAACAGGCGGGTGATAACAAGCAGTGTGTTACAACGGCTCTGAAGGCGGATGAAGGCTGCAGCAGATAGGATCCACCAGTTTGTCATGACTACTCATGCCATCAGAACAGAGCCCTACTGCGAAGACTGTGCGTTGGTCAGCGTGCACTAATCTACACACATAAAACAAATTCACGCACAGGCGTCTTCCAAAAACCAAACCCAACCTCCCCAAACCCTCCCCCCATGGCCATCACTAAATGGCTACGGGGGCAGGAATGTGAAGCCCCTAGTCATGAACCGACACATGGGCGGTCAGCCGTTCTGACTCAAGGAATGAGGCCGTTGAGCAGCTCAGCAGCTGTATCCATGACTGAGCAGCCCTTTTTAGGATCCACTATGCTCACCCCGAAAAGGGGAAGGGGCTGGAAACGGTGCCCTAAACATAGTATGCCTCCCTTTTTCCCTGACTGGATTACCACGCCCAGGTGGAATCTCTTTTCCCATAGTTTGAATCCATTATTCTGCATCCTAGTCTCTAGAACAGCAGAAAACAAGCTTGCTCCCTCTTCAACATGACATCCCTTCAAATATTTAAACATGGATATCATGTCACTCCTTAATCTTCTCTTCTCTAGATTAAACAAATCCAGCTCCCCAAGTCTCTCCTCATAGGGCTTGAATTCCAGACCTTTTACATTTTGGTCACCCTCCTCTGGACATGCTCCAACTTGACAATATCCTTCTTCAACTGGACACAGTATTTCAGGTGTGGTCTGACCAACCAACCAGAATAGTGTGGTAGCATTCCTTCACTTGATCTAGACACTATACTCCTATTGATGCAGCCCAGAATTGTATTGGCATTCTTAGCTGCCACATCACACTGTTGACTCATATTCAGCTTGTGGTCGACTAAGACTCCCAGATCCCTTTCACAGGTACTGTTGTCAAGCCAAGTGTCCCCCACCTGTGCATTTCATTTTTTCTATCCAGGTGCAGTACCTTACATTTCTCCCTATTGAACTCCATATTGTTGGTTTTGGCCCAGCTCTCTAGGCTATTCAGGTCATTTTGAATTCTGACCATGTCCTCTGGTGTATTAGCAACCCCTTCCCAGTTTGCAGTCATTTGCAAATTTGATTAGCACACCCTCTATTCCATCATCCAAATCATTTATAAAAATAGTGAATAGCACCAGGCCCAGGACAGAACCTTGTGGAACCCCAGTAGTCATTTTTTTCCAGGATGAAGGTGAGCCACTGATGAGCACTCTTTGGGTTCAGCCCATCAACCAATTACAAATCCACCTAACAGTAGCTTTGTCTAGCCCACATTTTACTAGTTGTTTTGCAATAATATCATGGGGGACCTTTTCAAAGGCCTTACTGAAGTCAAGGTAAGCTGGTACAAGGGAAAGCAGGATTGTAATTACCGTAAAAATTACTGATTACTTTGGATCAGCAGTTTCAACCTAACCCGCTATGTGGGGAGAGCCACGTGTTCCTTTGGAAGGCAAGTGGAATACAGTGTGATATACTGACAGCTGTTTTAAAAGATGTAACTGTGACTTAAAATCCAGTATCAGGGGAAAAAACAAAAATAGATGGTCCCTGTGTGGATAGTCATGTTTGCATGATGGGGCCACCTCCAGTGACCATGTGGCCTGATATAAGAGGGTTCTAAAATCAGTCCTGAAAGTAGACTGATTGAGAATGACACACGCATAGCTTTTGCTCTGCCATTAACAAGGTGAGCTGAAGCAAATTCTTGCCTCCCTTTGGGCTTAGCAATATTTCCTACAGCATTCTTGTTGAAGGGCATTGGAGAGTTAGGTGAGGGTCACTTTTCTGTTTTTTCATCAAGCTCCCAGACAAGAATGCTACAGCATCAGCCCCAAACACTCAGTCTCATAACAAAAAATACTCAACGGAGTTAGGGCTGAGGGTAGGGGAAGTACAATTATGATCTTTCCAGTCCTCTAGAAGCTGACCCTTTTGGTCATTTTGGTCATGGAGCCAAATATCTGTTTCCAAGTTTAAAGAGTCTAAACAAGTAAAGAACAAGCTTGCCCTTTACATGCAAAAGCCCTGAAATTCAGCCCATTGGGCAATGATAGGCTGGGAGGAGGGAGGTAAGGACTAGCACCTTCTCTGCCCTCCACCTCCAACAGCTACACCTGAAAGTTTCATGATGGGGTTCGATTTGAGAAGCTGAATGTTTATAAAGGCACTTAGCCAATTTCTGCCACGGAAATTCTGAACAGAAACACTCTGCAGGTTCAGCCCCCAAAAGAAACTGCTCTATGGTCTCTGTGTTGGGAAATGGGAACAGATCTTGCTCATCACCAACCTTCCCTCCACAAATCAGTATCACTATGAGGCTGAACTGAACAGCTTGCTCCAGAGTTTTAAGAGATACGTTTCTGTGGTGTAGTAGTTAAGAGCGGTGGACTCTAATCTGGTGAGCTGGGTTCGCTTCCCCGCTCCTCCACATGCAGCTGCTGGGTGACCTTGGGCCAGTCACACTTCTCTCTGAACTCTCTCAGCCCCACCTACCTCACAAGGTGTCTGTTGTGGGGGTGGAAGGGAAAGGAGATTTTTAGCCACTTTGAGACTCCTTCAAGTAGAGAAAAGCAGGATATAAAAACTAACTCCATAAGTAAGAATTCTATGGAAAAGGACCATCCCTGCCATGATGATGAAAACTATATGTTTGGATTTTGCTGTATTATACCAACCTGTGGAATATGACAGTTCGCAGTTTCAAAATCTATTTGGCCACAGTGGATTGACAGTCTGGACACACAAAAACCTCTGGAAGATCTTTTGAATCAATGCCTATGCGAAAGCAGTGGTACCAGTCCTTGCAGTTTCCTTCACAGTAAGCCATAGTTAGGTCACCACTGGGCCTCCTGCACCCTTCCTTCAAGAAACATAGTGACCAGCAGCCTTCAAACAAGGATATCTGAGCAATAGGCTAGTGTATCCTTCCATCCCTCTGGGCATGATCGAGACACAGTAATGTAACTCTCGTTCAAGATTTGTCTCTTCTTGGGAGGAACAGCATCAATTTCCACTTGAAAATATTTGTCTTGTCCTTCAAAATAGGTTTTCCCACAGTACTGTATTATTTCTTTTGCAATCCAGGGTCTAATGGCAGCCATATCCTTTTGTATGAACTGTAATTGGGCAGCAGAAGCAATCAGATGGGCAATGGTACATGTGAAAGGACCGTAGTCACTGGAATTACGGTACCTTGCCTGGGTATATCAGTTGGTGCAAAAAATGATCAGCTGCAAAACTATAGGGATATTTTGAATCCATCTCATACAGACATGCTAAGAAGGATGTTATTGCATCAATCACAGAGTGGTTCAATCCATGTTTGGAATCTAGATAGAGCATGGTCTTCCTTTTAAAAATGATTACTATCAGTTTCCAGTGGACTTCTCTGTCATTTACTGGAATAATCAAAACATCTTTCTTTAGCACTCCAAATCTCAAACAGTTCTTCAGAGCTTGCACTGGCAATCTTTGACATATCTGCATGAAGTGGCAAGTACGGTAAGTGGGAAAATTGTTCCATTGTGACCTAGCTCTTTGGCCATGATCACCCTGGAGGCAAGAAAGGCATCTATTATGCGATCATTTATCCAGTTTGATCCTTTCAGTGTGTTTATGTCATAGTCATACACACAGATGTTGCCAACTGAACCCAAGTCCCATGGTTTGTAGACTGAGTGTGGGGAAGGTACAGTTGTGCCATGGGGGAACTGATGTACAAATCAGTGATTTGTCCAAACACTTCTCACTTTGTGTTGAGAATATGGGGCTGCTATCAAAATAATCAATATTGGTCACTGTCAAATCCTCTTTCCCACCTTTTGGCGTGGAGGTCATCTGAGGCTGAGTGCTTTCCAGGTGTCTCATAGTCAGTTGGTGATCTTAAGGAGTCAACCCCCTCAGCAGCCTGCACTGAATCAGATGCTGGAGCTACTGTTATCTTTTCCTGCAGTCTGGGGAACTTTCTTCCCGATCTACTCTTCTGTCTTTTATTTCACTTCAACTGTGTGAGCTGCAACTGGCAAGGCTTCCCTGGTTCTGGTGGCATGCCGATAGATTTTGTGGCAGCTATAATATGGTAACAAGTCCTGGATGATGTCCTGTACGGACTGTGCATGCATGGCTGCCCGTATGGTCGCCAGGAGAGCGGCTGCCCATACAGCCTGTACGGCCGCCGTGAGAGGAGCTGCCTGTACGGACGCTACGCGAGCAGCAGCCTGTACAGTCACCGTGAGAGCAGCTGCCCGTATGGCCCATACGGTCGCTGCGAGAGGGGCTGCCTGTACAGTTGCCGCAAGAGCGGCAGCCAGTACAGCGACCTTACTGTCACTCTCCCCCCAGCATGGCACCCTGGGGCACCATCACCCCGCTGCCCCTTCATATGCCCCTGTAGTCAATCAAATGTACTATGAACAATCTGAAGTCATGCTGGGCACAATTCACCACTAATCCTGTTCTTTTTCTAAAAACACGTGGTGGACTCCAGGAAAGCTGTCAGCAGGCAACATGATTCCCATGGGCACCACGTTGGAAACCCCCTATTTCAAAGTTTGCACTGACAAAATCTGTTCTCAAAAAAACTTGCAGTTAAACCTCCATTTATAATTACTACCCCTGCAAAGCAACCAACTTTTGTCCCAAAACCATTTGTAGCTGAATTGACGCAAGACAGGTGATTGTTTTTCATGGTTACTTTGGTGGTCTCCATCTAGTTGGTTTGATAATTTACATTCACAGGTAAGATCATCACAATCTCTGCCTTGGACATTCTTGAGGTTTAGCAGTGTCAAAAATTTCCAGGTGCAGTTCTTCACAGTGGAAGCTATGAATATGAATGTCATTTTATTTCAATGTTCTTGCTAATGCAGAACCATTTCAGATAGCGTTTGTATTTCGGTCATTCCATAGACATTGGTGTGATCTTACAATATAATTTGGTGGAGTCCATTTAACAATCATGCCGATCCATGAGGATTAAAGTATTTAATATAGTGTTTGTTCCTTGGCTGTGCTCTGTGGTTTTTGTGGTTCGTTCTGTGGTCATATACATCAGGTGTGATTTGATAGTGATTTCAGGGTGACCAAACATAAAAAAACCCTAAGGATCCATGGGGATCTGTGCTTCATGAGAATCTTTTTACAGCATGGCAGTGCCCCAAAGTGATCTGGCCATGAGCAGCATAGGTGGTTGGGTAATGAATATGGGGCGACCCAGAGAACTGTGGAGCCGTAAATTTTAAAAATATATATATATTCAATTTTATAAGGATAAGGAAGTACAGAAAGGGAAACGGGGGAGGGGATAGATAGATAGATAGATAGATAGATTAGAAATTTAAAAGACCTATAAAGATTATCAAATCCTACAAAGTACTACTACTACTACTACTACTACAAATATATTTGTACCCTGCCCATCTGGCTGGGTTTCCCCAGCCACTCTGGGTGGCTTCCCAAAAAATGAAATAAAAATACATTAAAAAGTCACACATTAAAAACGTCCCTAAACAGGGCTGCCTTCAGATGTCTTCTAAAAGTCTGGTGGCTGCCTTGACATCTGGTGGGAGGGCGTTCCACAGGGCGGGCGCCACCACCAAGAAGGTCCTCTGCCTGGTTCCCTGTAGCTTTGCTTCTTTCAGTGAGGGAACTGCCAGAAGGCCCTCGGTGCTGGACCTCAGTGTCCGGGCTGAACGATGGGGGTGGAGATGCTCCTTCAGGTATACTGGGCCGAGGCCGTTTAGGGCTTTAAAGGTCAGCACCAACACTTTGAATTGTGCTCAGAAATGTACTGGGAGCCAATGTAAGTCTTTCA
Source organism: Podarcis bocagei (assembly GCF_964188305.1). Lineage (NCBI taxonomy): Eukaryota > Metazoa > Chordata > Lepidosauria > Squamata > Lacertidae > Podarcis > Podarcis bocagei. Next base: position 78,533,496 of record NC_138131.1, read on the forward strand.
GGACATGTGTTATATGGTCTTGGTGACCACTCCCAGTCACCAGACTAGCTGCTGCGTTCTGGATTAGTTGTAGTTTCTGGGTCACCTTCAAAGGTAGCCCCACGTAGAGGACATTGCAGTAGTCCAAGCGGAAGATAACAAGAGCATGCACCACTCTAGTGAGGCAGTCTCCGGGCAGGTAGGGTCTCAGCCTGCGTACCAGATGGAGCTGGTAGACAGCTGCCCTGGATACAGAATTGACCTGTGCGTCCATGGACAGCTGTGAGTCCAAAATGACTCCCAGGCTGTGCACCTGGCCCTTCAGGGGCACAGTTACCCCATTCTGGACCAGGGAGTCCTTCACACCAGCCCACCCCCTGTCCCCCAAGAACAGAACTTCATTATTGTCAGGATTCAACCTCAATCCACTAGCTGCCATCCATCCTCCAACCGCCTCCAAGCACTCACACAGGACCTTCACCACCTTCACTGGTTCTGAGTTGAAAGAGAGGTAGAGTTGGGTATCATCCACATATTGATGGACACCAAGCCCAAACTCCCTGATGATCTCTCCCAGCAGCTTCCTGTAGATGTTAAAAAGCATGGAGGGGAGGACGGAACCCCGAGGCACCCCACAAGTAAGTCTGAACACTCATCCCCCACCACAACTTTCTGGACACAGCCCAGGAGGAAGGAGCAGAACCACTGTATAACAGTGCCCTCAGCTCCCAGCTCCTCTAGACGGTCCAGAAGGATGTTATGATCGATTGTCGCGACCAAGGCAGTTTCAGTCCCATGAGGAGACGTGAATCCCAATTGGAAGGGATCCAAATGGTCTGCATCCTCCAGGCGTGCCTGGAGTTGTTCAGCAACCACCCGCTCAATCACCTTGCCCAAGAATGGAAGATTTGAGGCTGGGCGATAGTTGGCCATACTGGCCGGGTCTGAATATGTTTTTTTAAGAAGCGGTTTAATGACCGCCTCTTTCAGCTGGTCTGGGAATGCCCCCTCACAGAGGGAAGCATTCACCACCCCGCAGAGCCCATTGCCCAGCCCTTCCCGGCTTGCTTTTATTAGCCAGGATGGGCAAGGATCAAGGAGACAGGTGGTTGGTTTCACGCATCCAAGCAGCCTGTCCACATTCTCGGGGGTAACGGATTGAAATTGATTCCATGCAACTTGACCAGACAGGGCTCTAGCACTCGCTCGCCCTGACCCTGCTCCCACGGTGGTGTCTACCTCCTTCCGAATATGAGCAACTTTATCTGCATAAAAATTTGAAAAATCGTTGCAGGAGGTCTTGGGGTCTTTACAAGGCCCCGGTGGTAAAGGTGGTTCCATTAAATTGCAAACCACCTGAAAGAGTCTCCTGCTACTATTTTCTGTAGATGCTATAGAGACGGTGAAGAAAGTCTTCTTCACCATTGCTATCGCCACTTGGTAGGCTCGACATTGAGCTCTAACCTGTGTCCGGTCCAATTCAGAATGAGTTTTCTGCCACTGGCACTCGAGCCGTCTCAGCGATTGTTTCCTCACCCGCAGCTCCAAAGAAAACCACGGGGCTGTCAGGGCTCCATGCAGTCGGAGAGGGCGCTTCGGAGCCAGACAGTCGATAGCCCTGGTCAACTCCACATTCCGGCAGGCCACCAGGGAATCAGCTGAAAGGCCATCAACATGGGATAAAGCATGCCCTACCACTCTCTGGAAACCATTTGGATTCATTAAGTGGCGGGGGCGGACCATCCACATTGGTCCCACCTCCCTGCAGAGGAGAAGGGTCACGGAGAAGTCCAGTTGCACCAGGAAGTGATCTGACCATGGCACTTCTTTTGTTTCACTTTTACCTAGTGATGACACTAGGTAAAAGTGAAACAAAAGAAGTGCCATGGTCAGATCACTTCCTGGTGCAACTGGACTTCATATCACCCATGTCACTATTGGTGAACACTAGGTCTAAGGCATGTCCGTGACTATGAGTTGGGCCAAACTTATTCAGGGACAGCCCCATGGAGGCCATGCTTTCCACGAAGTCCCAAACAGCCCCTTGTAAGGTCATGTTGGCATGGATGTTAAAATCCCCTAGGACAACCAAACTAGGTATCTCCAGGAGAACATCCGCAATGACCTGAAGCAGCTCGGGCAGGGAATCCTTGGTGCAGCGGGGAGGTCAGTACACCAAAAGGAATCCTGTACTGCCCCTATTGCCCAACTTCCAGAACATGCACTCAGAGAACTGGGTCTTTCATATGCGCAGAAGCGCCAAATTGCACCAGTGCCTGTGCAGACGTGGCGCTTCAGGATGCGAATGCTGTGGGTTGCGGACGTGCCTCAGTCACGGGTTATGTCTGCAACCCGAGGTTCCACTGTACCAATTTTGTTTTAGGGCTTAATTTGCAGTAAATTTTATTCCTTTATTCATAATTGTTCTCACTGTTCTACTGTGAACTGCTCTTAAAATTTTTGCATCCATTTTGTCATATAAGGTTTTGCTTGTTCGGGCTTGGTGTCATATTTGAGTAATAGTTTATAAATTTTACCCAGAAGGTAGAACTCTGTTATGATGGACTCAGATTCTATCTTTTCACTGATTTTCACTGTATGTTTGCCATACAGTCTTTCTTGAATCTGGATATTAGTTGACAGTATGTAAGCAGTTTCATATTTTTTCTCCTCTTTAATACTTTGGCATGTATTTGATCTGTTCTTGAAGATGAACCATATCTTGGTACAATATATACCGTATTTTTCACTCTATAGGACGCACCGAACCATAGGAGGGGGAGAACAAGGGGAAAAAAATTCTCCCCCTCTCCGCTCAGCGCCCCTTCAGCGAAGCGGGATGAGAAACGGAGCCCCTTCCATTTCTCCTCCAGCTTCACTGAAGGGGCACTGCGCAGAGAGGAAACATTGTGCAGTGCCTCTCCAGAGAAGCAAAGCCTGGAGAGCAAGAGGGATCGGTGTGCACTGACCCCTCTCATTCTCCAGGCTTCAGGCGGCTATCCGCAAGCCTTCGGAGATCAGCAGGAACTTGCGCTGTACTCCAAAGGCTTCAGGCGGCTATCCCTGAAGCCTGGAGAGCGAGAGGGGTCGGTGCGCACCGACCCCTCTCGCTCTCCAGGCTTCAGCGAAAGCAACGCGTAGCCTCTGGAGCGTGGAGGGAGCGCTCCCTCTGCGCTTTGGAGGCTTCGTGTTGCTATCGCTGAAGCCAAGGAGCCTGCATTCACTCCATAGGACGCACACACATTTCCCCTTAATTTTTGGAGGGTAAAAAGTTGTCTTATAGAGCGAAAAATACGGTAGTCATATATTCTCCTATCGGCACTAATAATAATATTGCAGTGGTGACATTAACAGTGCAGGTAAGGGGATTTTTGTGATTTTTGTAGTGCAACTCATGATTTGTGAGTTGTGCCCGTGGCTATGATGTGTGATTTGATGGTGAGTTTGGGGAGCCCCAATGCGAAAAGAGTGAGGATCCTTGAGGATCCGTGCTTCAAAACTACCTTTTTGGGCCATGGCGCTGCCAGGAAGCCATGGATCCATAATTTTTATGGTGCAGGCTCTGCTCCTGGCTATGACGTGTGATTTGACAGTGAGTTTGGGTTGGCCCAATTCAAAAAGCGTGAGGATCCATGAGGATCCGTGCTTCAAAACCACATTTTGGGGCCTTGGAGTGGCCAGGAAGCCGTGGATCCGAGTTTTTTGTGGTGTAAGCTGTGCCCCTGGACATGATGTGTGATTTGACAGTGAGTTTGGGTTGGCCCAATGCAAAAAGCGTGAGGATCCACGAGGATCCGTGCTTCGGAACCACGTTTTTGGGCCATGGAGTGGCCAGGAAGCCGTGGATCCAAGTTTTTTGTGGTGCAGGCTGTGCCCCTGGGAATGATGTGTGATTTGACAGTGAGTTTGGGGTAGCCCAATGCAAAAAGTGTGAGGATCCATGAGGATCCGTGCTTCGGAACCACATTTTTGGGCCATGGAGTGGCCAGGAAGCAGTGGATCCAAGTTTTTTGTGGTGCAGGCTGTGCCCCTGGGAATGATGTGTGATTTGACGGTGAGTTTGGGGTGGCCCAATGCAAAAAGTGTGAGGATCCATGAGGATCCGTGCTTGAAAACCAAGTTTTTGGGCCATGGCATTGCCAGGAAGCTGTGGATCCGAGTTTTTTGTGGTGCAGGCAGTGCCCCTGGACATGATGTGTGATTTGATGGTGAGTTTGGGGTGGCCCAATGCAAAAGGAGTCAGGATCCATGAGGATCCGTGCTTCAAAACCACGTTTTTGGGCCATGGAGTGGCCAGGAAGCCGTGGATCCGAGTTTTTTGTGGTGTAAGCTGTGCCCCTGGACATGATGTGTGATTTGACAGTGAGTTTGGGTTGGCCCAATGCAAAAAGCGTGAGGATCCATGAGGATCCGTGCTTCAAAACCACGTTTTTGGGCCATGGAGTGACCAGGAAGCCGTGGATCCGAGTTTTCTGTGGTGCAGGCTGTGCCCCTGGGAATGATGTGTGATTTGACAGTGAGTTTGGGTTGGCCCAATGCAAAAAGCGTGAGGATCCATGAGGATCCGTGCTTCAAAACCACGTTTTTGGGCCTTGGATTGGCCAGGAAGCCGTGGATCTGAGTTTTTTGTGGTGCAGGCTGTGCCCCTGGAAATGATGTGTGATTTGACGGTGAGTTTGGGTTGGCCCAATGCAAAAAGCGTGAGGATCCATGAGGATCCGTGCTTCAAAACCACGTTTTTGGGCCTTGGATTGGCCAGGAAGCCGTGGATCTGAGTTTTTTGTGGTGCAGGCTGTGCCCCTGGAAATGATGTGTGATTTGACGGTGAGTTTGGGTTGGCCCAATGCAAAAAGCGTGAGGATCCATGAGGATCTGTGCTTCAAAATCACGTTTTTGGGCCTTGGATTGGCCAGGAAGCCGTGGATCCGAGTTTTTTGTGGTGCAGGCTGTGCCCCTGGACATGATGTGTGATTTGACAGTGAGTTTGGGTTGGCCAAATGCAAAAAGAGTGAGGATCCATGAGGATCCGTGCTTCGGAACCACGTTTTTGGGCCATGGAGTGGCCAGGAAGCCGTGGATCCGAGTTTTTGTGGTGTAGGCTGTGCCCCTGGGAATGATGTGTGATTTGACGGTGAGTTTGGGGTGGCCCAATGCAAAAAGCGTGAGGATCCATGAGGATCCGTGCTTCGGAACCACGTTTTTGGGCCTTGGAGTGGCAAGGAAGCCGTGGATCCGAGTTTTCTGTGGTGCAGGCGCTGCCCCTGGACATGGTGTGTGATTTGACGGTGAGTTTGGGTTGGCCCAATGCAAAAAGCATGAGGACCCATGAGGATCCGTGCTTCAAAACCACGTTTTTGGGCCACGGTATGGTCAGGAAGCCTTGGATCCGTGATTTTTGTGGTGCAGGCTGTGCCTCTGGACATGATGTGTGATTTGACGGTGTGTTTGGGGTGGCCCGATGCAAAAAGCGTGAGGATCCATGAGGATCCGTGCTTCAAAACCACGTTTTTGGGCCATGGAGTGGCCAGGAAGCCGTGGATCCGTGGTTTTTGTGGTGGATGCTGTGCCCATGGCCATGATGTTTGATCTGATGGTGACTTTGGGTTGATCTAGTGCAAAAATCATAAGGATTCATGAGGATCCGTGCTTCGGAACCACGTTTTTGGGCCAGGGCGTGGTCAGGCAGGCGTGGATCTGAGTTTTTTGTGGTGTAGGCTGTGCCCCTGGGAATGATGTGTGATTTGACAGTGAGTTTGGGTTGGTCCAATGCAAAAAGTGTGAGGATCCATGAGGATCTGTTCTTGAAAACCACGTTTGGGCCACGGTATGGCCAGGAAGCCATGGATCCGTGATTTCTGTGGTGGATGTTGTGCCCCTGGACATGATGTGTAATTTGAAAGTGAGTTTGGGCTGATCTAGTGCAAAAATCATGAGGATTCATGAGGATCCGTGTTTTTTAACCATGTTTTTGCGCCATTGCGGCACCACGAAACAGTGGATGCGTGATTTTTTTGGTTCCTCCTACAGACTAAGATGTGGTCTACAGAAGCATGGTGTTTTTATTTTGTTTCAATATAAAAATCATATGAATTCATGAGGATCCGTCCCACGGATCCATGTTTTTATGGTACTGCAGCGTGGCAAAGTGTTGGATCCACGTTTTTTATAGTCCAGTTTGTAGGCGTGCCTTCTAGGTGTGATTTGACACTGCATTTGTTGGAATTATTTTTTAAAAAGTGGAGGATCCATGAGGATCCGTATAGATCCGCCTTTTATGCAGACCCTTTTTTTATCTTATAGTTTGGAAATGTACATCCAGTTATTTCCCCTTTAAATTTTTTGGGGGGCCCCAAAAGAGTGGGACCCTAAACTATAGCTTGTTTAGCTTATACGTAAATCCGGCACTGTTCACAGCACAGGCCTGGCTAACTTGGTGGTGAGAGCTGCGAATAGGTCGTTTCCCCTCGCATTAGACCACTGTTTTGTGGGGAACGGGGCATCTCCACAAGACTAGTCGCGAGGTATGTTTGAAAAGCGCGCCTTTCTCGCCTTTCCGGAGCGCGCTGCATCCACAGAGGATCTCTCTTATGGAAAATCGGGTTCCAGCAAAACGCTGCAGGGTGGCTTTGCACAGAATAAATATTCGTAGTCGGACTACAACTCCCATCAGCCTCAGCCAGCATAGTCTGGCATGATGGGATTTGTAGAACAGTTTGGGGAGGGGGCACTTCGTTGGCTACATCTGATTTACCTTGTTTGATTATATCTTTTGGGAACAATTGCATAACTGAGTTGGCAATCCCAGCACACCTGACTTTTCAATGTCTTTGTTGCTTATTCTTCTGAAACTTTTTTGCTTCATGTAATTCTGTTGAGACCATTTTAAATTAAATGAGCTTTCTACAGAACACGGTATTTCTACTTTTAAAAAGGTGCCACCTGCCTCTTTGCTGTGGTACTGTATAAAAATATTGTAACTATGTTGGTATCCATACCACACATTAATGTATCTACAGTTACCATCCTAAAGTTTCTGGGGTTTTTTAAAAACGAAAATGTTTCTGAAGGAAATGTACTTGTTAGTAAACCAATCACATGAGGTGGAAACATGGAACAAAATAGTTGCAAAGCCAGACTATTATTCCAGTTGTGTATGCAGATGAAGCTGTTTCACAAAAAGCAGGCTGTCTCATTGTAAGTACAACTGTTTGTGTGAAAGTGTAGTTGCTGATTTGTACAGCTCCTCTATTATGTACCGTATTTTTCGCACCATAGGGCGCACCGGACCATAGGGCGCACCCAGTTTTTAGGGGGGGAATTCAAGAAAAAAAATCTTTTTTTCCCCCCGCAGCCCCAAAGAGCAGCGTACAGGCTGCACACAACCTCTCCCTGCCCGAGGGGTTGCGTGCAGCTATGGATCAAGCCAAGGCAGCGAGCGGGATGGATCCCGCTTGCTGTTTTGGCTTCCCCTAGCCCCGTGCAGCCTCTCCCTCCCGGGAGAGGCTGCGTGGGGCTAAAGAATCCATAGCCCCGTGCAGCCTCTCCTTGGCAGAGGGGTTGCGCGCAGCTATGGAGGAAGCCAAGGCAGCGAGCGGGATGGATCCCGCTCGCTGTTTTGGCTTCCCCTTTAGCCCTGTGCAGCCTCTCCTTGGCGGAGGGGCTGCACAGCGCTTTCCTGGCTTTACTGGGAGGCGGGGGGATTCCCCCACCTCCCGCAAAACCGGCAGAAGCCGCGCGCCTTTTAAAAGGGCTGCACGGCTTCTCCTGGCTTTCCTGGGATGCGGGGGGATTCCCCCACCTCCCGCAAAACCGGCAGAAGCCGCGCGCCTTTTAAAAGGGCTGCACGGCTTCTCCTGGCTTTCCTGGGAGGCGGGGGGATTCCCCCGCCTCCCGCAAAACCAGGCTCCCCCCCCGCCAGCCTTCTAGCCAAGTTGGGGGACAGCGGGAAGGGCGCGCTGCGCCCCTGCCGCTGTCTCCCGAGTTTGCGGGGCTGGCGACGGGGAGGAGCAGGCTTCTCCCCCCGCCAGCCTTCTAGCCAAGTTGGGGGACAGCGGCAAAGGCGCGCTGCGCCTCTCCCGCTGTCCCCCGAGTTTGCGGGGCTGGCGACGGGGAGGAGCAGGCTTCTCCCCCCGCCAGCCTTCTAGACAAGTCGGGGGACAGCGGCAAAGGCGCGCTGCGCCCCTGCCGCTGTCTCCCGAGTTTGCGGGGCTGGCGACGGGGAGGAGCAGGCTTCTCCCCCCGCCAGCCTTCTAGACAAGTCGGGGGACAGCGGCAAAGGCGCGCTGCGCCTCTCCCGCTGTCCCCCGAGTTTGCGGGGCTGGCGACGGGGAGGAGCAGGCTCCCCCCCCGCCAGCCTTCTAACCAAGTCGGGGGACAGCGGGAAGGGCGCGCTGCGCCTCTCCCGCTGTCCCCCGAGTTTGCGGGGCTGGCGACGGGGAGGAGCAGGCTCCCCCCCGCCAGCCTTCTAACCAAGTCGGGGGACAGCGGGAAGGGCGCGCTGCGCCTCTCCCTCTGTCCCCCGAGCTTGTGGGGCTGGCGGTGGGGCTCTCCTGAAGCCTGGAGAGCGAGAGGGGTCGGTGTGCACCGACCCCTCTCGCTCTCCAGGCTTCAGCGAAAGCCTGCATTCGCACCATAGGACGCACACACATTTCCCCTTCATTTTTGGAGGGGGAAAAGTGCGTCCTATAGTGCGAAAAATACGGTATACAGATTGTAAACGTTATTGCTTTGACAGTACTGTATGGGGTAGACAGTAAAATAGATGCATTTATATATCTGTATAGTACAGTACCTGGAAATCAATTAGTGATTCACATGAGGAGGAGACATGTGGTTTCAGTGTCCTATGGATTCAAGTTAAACTGCTCATGTACATGACAGACTTTCACTGACAAATTATTGGAATTGATTAAGAGGACTAGAATAACTTTATATGTAGAATGATTAAGAGCATTGTTAGTGGATTATTGCATACATACTACAAATAGGCCAGTTGCTATGCAGAAGAATAAATTTAATCTCATCAGAAATTACAATATTAAAAAACTGTTGGGGGGCAATTCCAGTCTCCCAGGACATTGTAAATGATAACAAACTGGCCATCCTGTAATAAGGATACTTTATTCAGACTTGCAATGTGAAACTATATATCAAGAGTTTCCTTTTTTCACTTGTGGGCTGAAGTAAGGCAAATATGTTTTTTAATTAATTTAAATGAAGTTGCTAAGATGGTATACAATTTGTGTTAGAAATTCGGATATATATTTTTGGCAAGACAGCTCTAAAGTTTTATTTTTCAAACAATGGGCTGTGATCAGTTAAACATCTGGATAGTTCAAATGACAACCTGGAGCTTTGAGAACTTGAAGAAGAAAAGTCCACATGTGTATTGGCTTATTCCAACTTCTTTTTATTAATGGTAACTGCTCCTGCTCAGGCTGCAGTCTGAGAAGCATTTTGTTTCCAGAAATTCATTCCCAATTGTGTAGATAAAATATAACCAATAGAATTCTACAGGATGGAGTGTTACTGTATGAAAACAGTCTAGATCCAAGGATCCCCAGACATGCACTTCCAGATGGTGGAAATGCCTAGTGCCTGGTTAATTTTGAGCACTGTATACAATTCATAATAAAAAACGGTAGAACATCCATCATTAAACTACCAATATAACACCTCTTATAACTCAGCAACAGTAGGAGCAGTTGACCTCCAAATGCCAAGCAGAGTAAATGACATAAAGACACCAGCAAAGAGGACCAACGTATTTCTAGTGGAAGGCAATTCTGTAATCGGGGAGCCATAACACAGAAGCCATAACATGAGTCCTTTCCAGAAGCAGGATGTTGGAAACCACAGAATGGGATGGTGCTGTTGTTCTCAAGTCCATTTTGTGGGTTTCCCACAGGCATCTGGGTGGCCACTGTGATAACAGGATGCTAGATTAGGTTGTCAATAGGCCTGAAGGCCTGATCCAGCAGGCTCTTCTTACCGTCTTGTTGTTTGCGTCTTGGTTTTAAATAGAACTATAAGAAGGACCTTTCTGTCAGATCTCAAAGCACAGGCTGGCATATAATGGGGAAAGGTGCTCTTTTAAGTATCCAGGCCATGCAGGACAATACACTAAAGTGAGCACCTTAAATTGGGCAAACACGTAACCAGCACAACTGTTTCAAGAGTGCTGTCACAATATTGTATCCAGTTTTGATACTGAATAGTGAGGTGGGAGCATTTTTGCACCAATTGGAACTTCTGAACTAGCTTCAAGGGCAGCTCTATGTAAACATATTGTAGTACTAAATGAAATGTTAACAAAACATACAAGTTAATTGGCATACAAATGCCAGGATATCTATTATTCACAACTGATTCTGTGAACTATCATTGTTATTTATGTAATTTTCACTGTCTCTATTTTCCCTGCATTCTTTCTGGCCACATTATACCCATCCACCCCAACAGCACCCATGTGTGCAATATTTTGACAGTTGAGGATCTCACTCTGTGCATCTGATGAAGTGCACTGTATTCCATGAAAGCTAATGCCATAATACATTCATTAATTTTAAAGATGTCTTGTTCAAATTACTTGTACGTCTATGACTTTGATCATGTTACTGAGAAATGACTTGAATTTTTTTTAGCAGCTAGTGTTAATGAGCAGCAAAACAGTATACGTGTACAAATAGTACACTTGTATGTGTCTCCTGTATTATATAATGTAATTTGCATTATATGTTGTAGCTATAGACCTGATAAGAGGCTTTTACATAGTTTCATGATAATCTGGGTTTAAGAAAAGTGTAAGAAAATTGTAATTCTCTTGGTGTATTGTCTTAATAGAAAGGTGCTCATCATATATTCTAATTAGGTAAAGTTTTATTGAGTTCTCAATGTTCAATCCTTACAGGTAGGAATTACAGATGAGAAAATGCCACTTTTTGGGAAAATTGTTGTCATTAAAAAGAATGGGAGTGATGGAACTCATTTTCCGCTGACTAAAAACTCTTGTTTGTTTGGAAGGTAAGACTTATTTATTGGAAGGTATTTTGAATGTTGGAATTTAATTGTCTGAACTGTTCTTTTCACAAAGGGAAACAGTAAAATCTTTGCTACAGGAAACTCCCATTTACATGGAGGTTACGTTCCAAGGCACCACATATTTAAGTGAAATTACATATATTGGGGCACCATTGAAAAAGCCTGCAACCACCTGTTAAACTTCTAGAAACGCTTGAAAAAAAGCCAGAAATCCACCCAGCTCCACAATCACTCTCCAAATCTACTTTCTTAAACTCTCAACTCTCCATAGGCGTAAAAGGCTCCTGGGACTGCACTTGCAAAGGCTAGACTCCATTTTTGCTGTTTTCACTCTTTTAGGGCCGTATTTGCTCCTTTTTGTGCCCCTTTTGGGGATTTGCGCGTACCTGCTTGCACTTTAAAACAGCAAAACTTAAGATGTCAATTAAATTGTCAATATGCCTAAGCACTGCATCAATGTGCACATTTTAGGTTTGCACACTGGTGTAAATTTGACCTTTTTGAGAGCTAGTAGATAGGAATTTGTCTTTACTTTTGGGTTTAAATTTAATTTTTCTTCACAGTTTTGAAACTCTCAAGTGAAGCTATAATATTTTTGTGGGCAAAAATTGTTAATAGCATGCTTTCAGTGGGTCAAATGAAAGGAGCAACATTCACTTGCTATTGGAGATATAAGCATCTTTGCTGTTCTCGAATTAATGTCTCGGGATTGTCTGCTTCAAGTTCACCATACATAAAAGTCAATAGAGAGAGCTCTTTTTCAACTTTAGAGAAATTTTTGAATTGTACAACCTGCTCTGAAAGGTTGAACTTTACTAACTCCAATAGTTATTCAACCTTTCTGTTTTACATAAGCAAGTGATATCGGCAACATCTGTGTTTATCATTTCATATCTTTGGAGGGTTTTATTGGATGCAGGTGTTGCTCTGGTTTAGAGTATCTTTTCTCCAAGTATCTACGTGAATAGGTACCAGTGGCCAAGTGCATATTTAATGAAGGCAGGGGAAAGTTTATGGCAGAGGTAGCCAACCTATAGCCTGTGAGCCATATATAGTTCCCCAGGAAGTTTTTTGTGTCCTCCCTTTGCAACCTTCCAATTTGTCCATTAAAAAAATACTATTTCTTCATCGACCAGTTCTACAGGTCCCCTGTTCTGATCCATAAAATGTATTCTTTCCTATGTATATATTTATATTTTACAGAATTTAATAAATAATAATAGATTATCAAAAAAGGCTTTTAAATAGTATTGATAGAATATAAAAGCTTTTTGAAGGCAGCTTGCGAACTGCAATTCTAGCCATGGACACATTTACACTTTGGGCATGCTTGCTTTGGCATGCAGATATCATGGTTCACCCTGGACCAGTGTGGCTCTAGACCCTGAATTGATTAGCCATCTCTGGTTTATGGCATGCCAACAGTAAACATTAGTGTTTTTTTCCAGTTAAAACAAGTTCAGTTTTCATAATACTACATAGTTTGTCTTTATAATTTTTCTAATATTTGAATAGTAGCATTATGGCATTTTTTATATTAAAAACCCCTTTATCTCTGTGTAATATACAAATGTTAATCTGAAAACTGCATGATTATATTTAAAGGAAAAGAGAGTGTGACATCAGAATTCAGCTGCCTCAGGTTTCCAAAGAACATTGTAAAATCGAAGTCAATGAAAATAAGGAGGTATGCATTCTTATTTTTATTTTTTTGTATTGATTTGTTGTGTGTCTCTTGGACCTTTCTTAATTGACTGAGCTGAATATTTTTAAATCTATTTTTAGGCAACTTTGTTTAACTTAAGTCCTGCAAACCCAACAGAACTCAATGGAAATATTTTTCAGCAGCCTACGTACTTAAAGCATGGAGATGTATTCACTATTATTGATCGTTCTTTCAGGTAGGTAACAATGCTATACACAGCTATGGATCTACTTAAATAAAATTACTCTTGTCACGTTGCCTAGGTTGGGTCAAGTCACTGGAATTTTTAATGAGTTTATTTTATGTTCAGGCAACTCCTTTGTGCAGGGGTTGCATTTTGAGTCATATTGTGTGTAAGCCCATTCCATCCCCTTCTGGGTCAGAAAATGGCATGCATGGAAGGCCACACATCAATTGGACGCATGCAAAATGGTCACCACCTGTATTTCACAACTTTTATATACTGCTTGATTGTAGTAAAGCCTCTAAGCAGTTATAAAAAAGAATACGTTAAAATTATCAGTACAAGACAGTTAAAAACAGGTATTTAAAAGCATTAAAAAGATAATTAAAATCAGTAAACAAAGGGAGATTAAAATGCATTGCATCATTCAACTTGTCTGCGTAGGCTAGCCTAAACATGTTTTAAGCAGGCATTGAAAATATTACAGTCAATACTCCTATCTGATATTAGTAGGTAGAGAGTTACAAAGTATAGGTGCTGCAACACCAAAAAATTGTGGTTTTGTAACTGCGGAATGAGTGTTATGTACGTTGTGCTGTGTCAGTTCTGCCGATAGAAGTGGTTGATGGGGAGTATATGGGGTAAAGTGATGCCACAGGTAAAGTGGTCCAAAACTGTTATGGGTTTGTATACTAATAGTGACACCATGAACTTAGCCTGGTAACAAACTGGCAGCCAGTGTAGATATCTGAGCAGAGGTGTTATATGTTGATAGGATCCCAATCATTTCAGCAACTGTATTGCAGCATTCTGCATTAACTGCAGTTTCTGGGTCAGTAAAAGTGAAACTTACTTACAGTGCATTGCAGTAATCCAGCTTTGAAATCATTAATCCATGAACTACTGAGGTTACCTGGGCTTCCATTGACAAAGCTGGATCCAAAAGCACCCCCAAATTGCATACCAGCTAATTCAGCTGAAGTGTGACCCCATCCATGGCACGTAATTGATCAGTTTATTGCACATGGGATCCAGACACCTATAGTGCCTCCACCTTGGCAGGATTCAACCTCAGCTTACTTTCCCTCATCTGTCCCACCACTGTGTCCGGGCACAGGTCCAGGCTCCATGTGGCTTCTGGTGGCTTTGTATAGATTTTAAATAGCACTGGGGGATACAATTGTACCCAGGGGTACTCCATAACATAACTGTCAGAGATTCATAAAGCACTCTTCTGGTGCTGTTCTCAGGACTGCAGTAATGGAAGCCCAGTAACACAGTGATACCAGTGTCCATTCCACTGAGTCATTTCAGGAGGATACTACGGGAAATGGTATTGAAAGCTGCACAAGAGTCAAGAAGCAAGAGCAATGTCACAGTCCCCTTGTCCTGCTCTCTGTAAAGGTCAGGTCTCAGGCAGCCAAAACTGACTCTGTCTCATAGCCAAGCCTGATCCCAGAACTCATCTCCTTTATTCACCTCCCTGACTACTCAATTTGTTGCTACTTACACTTCTTGTTTGGCTCTATGACTGTTAAGGCTGGTGCTTTCTTTGCATTATCCAGCCCAAAGAGTTTTCAACAACTGGTATGCAGCCAGGGTATTTAGCTCATCAGTGGGATAAACAAATCAATATTAAGCCTACCTAATACCTTTAAACAGGTTTGAATATCCACCTTCATTACTTCCACGGAAGAGGAGTTCCAGGTCTCAAGAGAATGAAACATTACAGGTAACTCCATGAATACAAGGAAATGCACCTTTGCATTTTGCTGGACTGAATGAAATATGTAGCTATAGGTTTCCATATTCCCAATCTCCTTAAGTGGGTTTTTTACCTGCAGATGTAGGGTCTCCCTTTTTTATGTGTGGATGGCAACTGTATTCACAGAAACGTTTTAATGTCAGCACTCTTCTCTCCAAAGTAATATATTACTGAGAATGTATGCTTTTAATAGATGTTTTGGAAGCATTCTTTTAACAGCACATTTTCATATCATATTTTTTTAATGATTATGCAAGAACAACTGTATTCAAAGATGATAGATTATTTTCAAGATAGCTGTTACTCCTAGTTTAGGGGGTGAAGATAAATAAACAGCTGAAGCTTTTTCTTAAGAATAAATGGAACTAGGCTAGAGGTGGTGGGTTCTAGTGAAATCTACTCAGTTAAATTATTCGATACCATATAAATATTTACTTCAAAAATAAACCAATTACCGTATTTTTCGCCCCATAAGACGCACTTTTTCCCCTCCAAAAATGAAGGGGAAATGTGCCTGCGTCTTATGGGGCGAATGCAGGCTTTCGCTGAAGCCTGGAGAGCGAGGGGGGTCGGTGCGCACCGACCCCTCTCGCTCTCCAGGCTTCAGGAAGCTCTGCGCAACCCTCGGGAGACCGGCTCAGCTCTGCCCGGGAGCCGGGGGCGAAGCTCCGCCCCGCTCCCGGTGGCTGTGCAGAGCTGCCTGCGGTCCTGGGACCAGCGCAGCTCTGCGCTGCCATCCGGAGCGGGGCGCTAAGTTCCGCCCCGCTCCCGGTGGCCGGGCAGAGCTGCCTGCGGTCCTGGGACCAGCACAGCTCTGCCCGGCCACCGGGAGCCGGGGGAGAAGCTCCGCCCCGCTCCCGGTGGCCGTGCAGAGCTGCCTGCAGTCCTGGGACCAGCGCAGCTCTGCGCCGCCATCCCGAGCGGCACACTGCAGGCAGGTCTGCACCGGCACCCGGAGCGGGGCGCCAAGTCCTGCCCCGCTCGGGATGGCGGCACACAGCTGCCTGCCGTCCCGGAACTGCAGGCAGGTCTGCACCGGCATCCGGAGCGGGGCGCCAAGTCCCGCCCCGCTCGGGATGGCGGCACACAGCTGCCTGCCGTCCCGGGACGGCAGGCAGGTCTGCACCGGCATCCGGAGCGGGGCGCCAAGTCCCGCCCCGCTCGGGATGGCGGCACACAGCTGCCTGCCGTCCCGGGACTGCAGGCAGGTCTGCACCGGCATCCGGAGCGGGGCGCCAAGTCCCGCCCCGCTCGGGATGGCGGCACACAGCTGCCTGCCGTCCCGGGACTGCAGGCAGGTCTGCACCGGCATCCGGAGCGGGGCGCCAAGTCCCGCCCCGCTCGGGATGGCGGCACAGAGCTGCCTCCCGTCCCGGGACTGCAGGCAGGTCTGCGCCGCCATCCCGAGCGGGGCGCTAAGTCCTGCCCCGCTCGGGATGGCGGCGCAGAGCTGCCTGCCCTCCCGGGACTGGTGCACTTCTCCCCATCGCCAGCCCCACAAGCTCGGGGGACAACGGGGAGGCAGAGCGTGCCTTCCCACTGTTCCCCGACCTGGTTCTTCCAGCCCCGCACCTGGGGGGGGGAAATAAAATTTTTTTTCTTTATTTCCCCCCCAAAAAACTAGGTGTGTCTTATGGGCCGGAGCGTCTTATGGGGCGCAAAATACGGTAATACTTTCCATAGGCACAATTTTGTGAACTTCTAAAACAAATAAAACATTCATTGATCTGATACATTGTGTACAAATTTACAGGTTCTTCATATTCTGCAGGAAGAACAGGAGGAGTTGTTGCACTGTCGGAATTCAGAATCTAAAAGTCCTCAGATTTCTGGTTGGTAGTTATTTTAGCTTATTTACCACTGTTAGGCCTTGAATGGTAAGAAAATGTAAAGCTACATAAACAGATACGTAGTAGTTGAAATCAAAGCATTTACTGGGATTCTGCTGTAGGAGGGAACAGATGAAGCAAGATTTGGTGAATTAGTTTCTCCTGTAGGGATGAATGTGATCCTTGATATGGGTTGTCTCCACCCATCTCTCCAGTAACAGGAAGCAAAATATTTTAGAGAATACACCTTGTGGGCTGAGAAAACCCCTTCCAGTTCTATTTCCTGCCAGTTCCACTGCAGGTTGTATTGTCAGCTGATCCAGGCATGGCAAAAGAGAAGAAGCGGGAACTGATATTCAGACAGCCACTTTTTTTGTTTGCTCTGGATTATGATTAGAGTTCACAAGTAGATAAATCTTAATTTTATATTACAGATTATGCTGATGTTTGTCAGTGTACACACACACACACACACAGAGAGAGAGAGAGAGAGAGAGAGAGAGAGAGAGAGTCTATTGCATACACGGATAAGTTTTAAGAATCCATTCACTATGGGCATGCTATTCTCAGTATCGGTTGCAAAGTAGCTTCATATGAGTGCATTTGTGAATGTCTGAGCTGTATGTTGAGGACTTTTATGTTAAATCTTATTTTATATGTAGAAGCAGGTGTTGTTGATTTTACTTAATTCCTCAAAAATATATTTGCCCTATGATCAGAACCTTAACTGACTGTAGAATTTGGTAACACTGTTTCATCTAACTTAAGCATTATACCAAAAATAGAAATACTTTTAAAGAACACATTGTTTAAAAATGTATTCTTTTAAAAATCTCTTCTTAGAAAAGAAACTTGACTGGGAAAATCGGAATACTAATGAAAGTGACAAGACAAAAATTCAAGAATTTATTACTGGACAGTATGGCACACCCCAATCTACATACAAAACCTTCAGTTCAGAAAGGAAAAACGAAATGTCTCCCTTTAGCGAACTTTATGAATTAGTGAAGCACGAACCTGATACAAAAATAGCAGAGAAAGATGTTAGCAATGAAACATTTCTGCAGTCAAAAGAAGAACACTTAGCCAGAAAAGATGGTAATGATACCTTGGAAGAAGCTGCATCTCAGATACCACGCAGGATATCTGAAACTGGTCAAACTAAGAAGACTGAAGGTGTAATTTGGAATGAATTTGAACATTCTCGTTATATTAAAAGTCAAGAAATAAACAGTGTGATATCAAATCCAAGATCTCTTGAAAGGAACAGATCCAAAAGATCATCTTTGGGTCTTCAAGGTTATGCTGCAGAACGGAAGCAAGAAAGTGAAGGCACCAATCAGTTAAATTTCAAGAAAGCAGAAGAGAATGAACTAGATGGAACTGAAGGAATTAAAAATGCAAGTAATGATACAGATTTAACAGCAAGTAGACAAAGTGCAAAGTATTTCCATGAATCATGTTCCATAGTATCATTGGAACCTGCAGATAGAGCAGGGCGCCCTGAAAAGTCAGAAGAAGAGCCAACAAAGACAGCTGGTGTGGAAATCAAAGCTAACTTAACAGATACTTGCAGATCATTTGTAAGCATTTTGTCCATACCAAAGTCTAATAAGGAGAGTTTTCAAACTTATTCTAGTCCACGTAAGTTTTTTAAAATAAAAGGCAAGAATGAAGTGCTGGCCATAGAACCAATGCATACTCTGAAAGCAACAAATGAGATTGGTATGAACAACACACAAAAAGATAGAAACTCTGGAATCATTGCCTATTCATTTCGCTGTCGTAACAGTAAAAGCCCCCGGAGGAGCATTAAGCAAAATGAAGACTTTTTAAATGGGCGTTTTTCTACAGAGCAGATGCATATCAATTCAGAGGAGTCATTAGAAGTTCCTGTAGATACTTCTGGAACAGGTTGCATGTGCACACCTAACCAGCCACCTGAAAAAGAGGGAAACTGGCTCCAGGAGGAGGAGGAGGATGATAAAATAAAAGAACCAACAATGAAGGCCCACAACCAGAGTTTTGATAATAAACACTATATACCAGGTCATGAAAATAATGTACCAGTGCCAGCAGAGGGTGAGACTGCTTCAGAACTGAATGTGACAAGCGCATTTATTATAAAAAGAAAGTCAGGTAAATACTTGCAGTACAAGCCTAAGACTATCATTTTGAGATTGTTTCAGAAATTTGTCATGACTTTTTCTTGAACTTGTAATTTTGCTCTCTTTATGTAGTTTTATTCAAAGTCTGTTGGTTATTCTATTTATAAAACTTGTATGAATACCAAAGGAATTTGGTTACTACGATTAAGAGAAGTACAGTGCACTAAAAATAACCCCAACAGATTTTTCTCAATTTTTATCTCTTACTAGTTCTGTTTTTAAAATCTTACTTTAACAGAAAGTATCCTTACTATTTTGATACTGAAGTGTCATCATACACTCATTTTCTGACTATCAGTCTTGTATTTAGGTCCAAGAGACCTCTTTAAGGGCATACTGGGGGGGGGGGATGATTTACTTCAAAGTGACTATGGTTTTGGTTTTTTTTGTTTTTTTTGGGGGGGGGGTTTAAAAAAACACAACTTTATTTGTGGCGCTGTTGCAGAGGTCTCTGTCTTTACAAAAAAAGGGATACAGGAGGGTTTGCCCGTTTTCGAAACCCGAGTGGTAAACTCCCACCCGTCAATTACACCTTGGGAGCCTCTTCTGGTTTCTTGGCTCCTGACGGAGTGATTTGGGCATGCGCCTCAAAGGTGACAGGGATCTGGATTTCAGCAGACTGAATGGCCGGCTTGGGCAAAGGAGCCTCTATCGTCAACATGCCATCGGGGGAAAGGGAGGAGCGGACTGCAGCAGGGTCGATACCAGGGGGCAGCGTGTATTTTCTTGTGAAACATCTGGAGATGAACCCATGATCGTCCTGCCTTTCTTCATGCTTGCCTCTGTAGGCCTTTAAATATGACCTGAACCAAATTCTGCCTCTCATCCCTGCTACTGAATGGGTGAAGTTTCAGACTTGGCATAAGCCAGCTTCCCTTTTTTAAAAAAGATGGGGGGAGGGACGACATATGTTTAAAAAGAACAGATATTTAATGCTTAATATGGATGAATTGGTTAGAGTGTGGTGCTGATAATGCCAAGGTTGCAGGTTTAATCTCTGGATGGGACAGCTGCATATTCCTGCATTTCAGGGGGAGTTGCACTAGATGATTCTTCATGATCATTTACAGTTCTATGATTCTATGAATATCTGTAGGGAAATCACTGGTCACCCCAACCATCAGCATGCCTCTTGCCCTTCGGTCGGCGCCAGAAGGGAGGGAGCCTTCTAGGCTGGATGGCATGAACAGCTGTAACTTTTTTTTTTTTTTAAGAGTTTTTAAAATATTTTATTAAGGATTTTCTTGTTTTACAGAAGTGTAGTGCCTCATATATATTTTTTCCCCATGTAACATTTTTACAAATCCGTTTCATTTGTTGAGGCATTAGGGGGAGAAGAAAATAAAAATAAAAATAAAAATAAAAAAAGGAGAGAAAAAGAAAGGGGGGTGGAGAGAGGGAAGATGGATAAGGGTGGGATTGGGTGGCGGTGTTTCTATTATGTTTAATGTATGTAGAGTTTGGTGTCAGCGTGCTTTTGTTGTTCACTTGTGTTCCTTTGGTGGTGAGAGAGGTTGGGGTTGGCCTAGGGTGTGATTGTTTGCTTGTGATTGGCTGTGGTGATCTTGGTTTTCGTGTGTGAGTGAGGTGGGTGGGTGTTTTGGATCAGGTTAGCCATATTGATTTGTATGCTGTTGGTGGATTATTGTCATTGTCCTGTTGGGCTGTGTGTGTGATAAAGGGGAGCCATACCGGGGTGAAGGCATCTTCTTCTGTTTGTCCCCGTGTCAGTTTCAGTTTATTAGTTAATTTTTCTAGTAGGGCTGTTTCCCATACTATTTGGTACCATTGGTCCATGCTTACTCCTGACAGGTCTCTCCAGTGTCTGGTTATGGTGTTTCTGGCTGCTGAGAGCAGGTGGGTTATGAGTTCTTTGTGGTGTAAATGGGCATTGTTGTCTTGGAAGATGTTTAGTAGGGCCAATTCTGGGGTGGTGTCTATTACTTGCTTAGTTATTTTACAAATTTCTTGTATGGCTGTTGTCCAGAACAGTTGGATTTTGGGACACTCCCACCACATGTGGAAGTATGTGCCTGTGGAGGTGCACCCTCTCCAGCATTTTGGTGAGGTTCCTGGGTGTATTAGCGCTAGTTTCCTTGGTGTTAGGTACCACCTGTAGGTGAGTTTCAAAGTGACTATGGTTTTAAAAATAGGCTTCTGTTGGTATCACCAAGAGTTTAACAAAAACTATTCGGAATATGTGACCTGACAGTGTTAAGAAAAGAGAAAGCAAAACAGAAACAGAAACAAATGCCTAAGTTTCTGTTAGGGATCTTCTACTGGAGCGCAGTAGAAGGAGTTTCAGTATAACCCTATAGAACATTACAAATATGAAATCAGTATTGCAGATTTTAACTATGAGTATGTTAAGTCTTCTGTCAGGACAAAACAAACCTGGAGCAGAAATAACCCCCTAGACCAGGGGGCAGCAAATTTTTTCAGCAGGGGGCTGGTCCACTGTCCTTCAGACCTTGTGGGCGACCGGACTATATGGGGGGGGGGGTGAACGAATTCCTATTCCCCACAAATAACCCAGAGATGTATTTTAAATAAAAGCACACATTCTACTCATGTAAAAACATGCTGATTCCCAGACCATCCACGGGCTGGATTGAGAAGGCAATTGGGCCGGATCTGTCCCCTGGGCCTTAGTTTGCCTATCCATGCCCTAGACTAAAAGTTAATCAGGGGGGTCCAAAAGACCTGCAATCTTTTGTGACAGGTTTTTGTATGCACAGAAAAAAATCTCCAGTGCTCTTGAATTGGTGCAAATACATAAAAGATGAAATTTTAGTTATCACTCCAGAAAACAATGAATTAACAATAAATAATATTCAAATTATACTGACACTCAGTATGTAGTAACCAATTCACAGAAGAAAAAAATCTTTTTCATCACTTAACTATCTTCTTGGTCATTATATCAGTTTCTGTGATGTTCCTTATTTTAGCCAACTACAAGTTTGAATAGGATACCTCATTCTCCATTTGGTTCCAATAATAATATTTGTTTATTATTATTGTTTATTAGCAAGTTCCATGTCAGCTTTCACACTTTAAAAGTATTTCATATAACCTAAAGCATCGTCATTGCAGGTAAACGTACAAAATACCTCAATATCAAGGCAATTTGAAAACTTATATTTTTACGTGTTTTTGGACAAATCCAATAGATTTCATTAATTAGTCTATCCCTGCTATCAAGTAATCCTGCTTATTTAACATAGTAAACAAAAATCAACAATAGCCTACCTTTACATTCTGAAACCACCAAACCTCTTGCTGATCATGAGGTCAGCAGTGCTACGGGGTGAGCTCCCATTGCTCTATCTCAGCTCCTGCCAACCTAGCAGTTCAAAAGCATACAAGTGCGAGTAGTTAAATAGGTACCACTGCAGTGGGAAGGTAAATGGCATTTACATGCTCTCTGGCTTCCGTCATGGTGTACCATTGCACCAGAAGTGGTTTAGCCATGCTGGCCACATGACCTGGAAAAGTTGTCTGCAGACAAATGCTGGCCCCCTCGGCATGAAAGCGGAGGTGAGCGACGTACTCCATAGTTGAAGCCAACTGGACTTAACTGTCCAGGGGTCCTTTACTTTTACCTTTTACTCCCTTTGTGATTGGAGCTAAATATTTATGTTGGAATTCAGAATAACTTTCTTCTGTCTTTCTTTTAGATAAATTACCTAAAATGAATCAACCTTCTGATTAGCTTTGTAACTTGGTATATTGAATTTGGTATGTTTTGCTCTTTTGTAGAAGTTAAGAAATCACCTAAAAAGCGGAAGGACGAAGAACCTGACATATTAATTCAGCCTCTTGGAAAGAGAAAGAGGGTGTCCTTTGGTGGGCACTTGAGTCCTGAACTGTTTGATAAATGCTTACCTCCAAACTCAC
This sequence comes from Podarcis bocagei, assembly GCF_964188305.1. Classification (NCBI taxonomy): domain Eukaryota; kingdom Metazoa; phylum Chordata; class Lepidosauria; order Squamata; family Lacertidae; genus Podarcis; species Podarcis bocagei. Next base: position 78,556,066 of record NC_138131.1, read on the forward strand.
CACTTAAAAGAGGTGCAACTCCAGCACGACTGAGCTTGCCATTTGGAAACTCGCCTCGAGCGGTTTTGAAATTTAGACAATCTCGAATCAAGGTAAATAATTTTCTGTACTGAAATGCCTCAAAAGCACCCAGATCAAGTCTTCTGCTTCTCATTCTTCGTGTGTGTGTGTGTGTGTTTCTAACAATCCTGTACATGCATACTTAGATATAAGTCCCATTGGGTGAAATCCAACATTGTGTAAGAAAACTCCTTCCCCTGTTGCTCTGTATGCCCCCCCCCCGCACCAAATCTCCAGAGGGTCCAAAGACTTTGAAGCAGGATTGGTGGACACATGAGAGCTGGGGTGCAGGGAAGAAGGCCCCCTTGAGAGTAAATTTGTTCTAATGCCACAATATAATTGGATATTATCCATTCCTTCCAATGGGGCTTACAAGTAAGTAGGTATTGGATCCCTGCCTAAAATTTTTTAATTCAGAAGTTGTCAGGGTAAATGAAGTGTCCTTGAGACAGGTTTATGATCTTGAATGCAGGGAAATATTATTTCCAGCGTGGGTTGAGCAAGTTCCAGTTGCTTGACCATTTGCTTCAGAGGTCTTGTTCCCTGACAAATGCTAGCAAGGGAAGACTTGTTTCCACCATGGGATGAGTGGGGTCTAGCCCCACTCCCTTGTTTTCACCTGCTGTACAATAACTCTTGAGAACTGGCATTTTTATTAAAAGTTGGATTATGAGTAAAAATAAATAAAATTGCAGCAAGGGACAACATGACTCCATCGTGGGTTGGAGCAAGTAGTTTGATGTTACTGTTCTGTATTGTGGTTTTTCTATTTAGTAGTTGTAGTGATTGTATTTCATTTTATCATGTTGTGTGCTGTCCTGTGCTTCGTTTGAGGAAGGCCTCTCAAAGATAAGTGTTTTATCTTATTTAAAAGAAATGAGCAGAAAAGATGTCTACTTGAATGAATGCAGTGCATTCTCACTGAATAAAAGTTCTTAATTTTGGCTTGACAGTGCCCTTTAAAAAAGGAGGAGGAAAGCTCTCATTTAAGGAGAAGGGCTAGGACAGGTTTGAGGAACCTCTGGCTTGCAGGCCAATCTTGGCTTGACAGGCTTCCCCATTGGCCCACAAGTGAGGGAGGCAGTTGGCCAAACCAGCTTAAGTCCCTTCCGAAGCACCCAACAATCAGCTGGTTGTTGGGAGCCTTTGAAGCAGTGCACAAAGCAGGAACCCAGTGGCTGATGCAAAGCGAAGATGTTCCTACTTGGTTCAGGTGTCATGTCCCTCCTTTCATTTCAGCAACTGGATTTACAAAGAAACAACTATTGAAATGATGTGGAAAAACACGTCGCTTTTAACAGTGCCTTGCTGCCTGCTAGTGCTTTGAAGTCTTAAATTTGGGGTTTCAGAGCACCAAATCCCTTGACATCATTTGTGATTTCAGCAGGAGGATGGCCCCGCACACTTGTAAAATTTGGCCTGCTAGACTGGCCTGTGGATCCAAAAAGGTTCCTTTTCTCTGGGCTAGGACATGATGTGTGTCTGTGTGGTTTCTTCCTAGGCCTCTTCATGTGTCTGGCCTTCCAGATTTTGGTGGATTATAGCTCTCATCATCATTAACCATTGGCTCTACTCACTGGAGCTGATATGAGTTAGGCCAGAAGTCGCCAAACTTTGAACCAGTGAGCCCATCTTAAATTTGGAGAAAGTGCTGTTCTTGCTAATCACAAAATGGCTGCCGCGGGTTAGCTTTTTATTATAAAATGGCTGCTAAGTCTAAAAGTATGGAAAAAGAGACATAATTATAGAATGATGCAGACATGCCACCCCATTAGTGAAGACATGAGCACATGCACCAACCACTACTGCATTCTCTCCCAGGAAGAAGCTCTTTATACTTTAATCCTGGCATCCAGTGACATGTGGACATGTTCATAGGTGTAGCTGGCTAAGTGCAAACAAACTGAGCAAGAAGAGCAAGCTATTTCTTATGTATTGTGGATTTTTGATGAGATACTTACTGAGGTATTTCATGGGTGCCAAAGGGGGGTCCTGCTACCTGCAGGACACCAAAAGGTTTCTTATCCCTATTTACCCAAGAAAGAAAGGTTAATTGAAAAGGAGCACTTAACAGTTTGTGTGTCAAAGTATGTAGCTCTAACTTCACATGCTTTTCTGTAGATAATAGGGGCACGGTTGCCAATGTAGATGTCCAAAATAATTTGTCTTAACAAACCAGCTTGTGCAGATGTTATAGTAAGGAGATGCACTTGAATGAAGTACCAGTTACAACTACTTAGTTCCTGGGCAACTACTGAAATCTGTAAGTGGATATTTATACTTCAAATTGCTATCCTGTACTTCCTCTAAGGATCTCAGGACAACATAGAGAACATTTTATCTATTCAACCACTGCAGTATGATACGGTTGTAAACCTAAGTGGTACACTAGATTCCCAAATTCAGGTCTCCTCAGTTTAAGTTCTGCTTATGTGCTATGCCACATTTGATATCTCATTAGAAGTTCTTTGTATTAACTTTTTAAAAAATCCCTCTTCTTTCTCTACAGAGTTTCCCTGAAGGGGTTCAGCATGAGAATAGTTCATCTAAGAATGCTGCCTCACCCTCAGCACGCAGGTCTCCAGTTGCCTCGCCCACAGCACGCAGGTCTCCGGTTGCCTCACCCGCAGCACGCAAGTCTTTGGTTGCCTCGCCCACAGCACGCAAATCTTCGGTTGCCTCTCCCGCAGCACGCCGGTCTTCAATTGCCTCGCCCGCAGCACGCCGGTCTCCGGTTGCCTCGCCCGCAGCACGCAGGTCTCCAGTTGCCTCACCTCCAGCACGCAGGTCACCGGTTGCCTCGCCTCCAGCACGCAGGTCTCCGGTTGCTTCGCCCCCAGCCACTTTTTCTTTTGATGCACCCCAAAGAAGAGGTCGCTTTTCAGTTTCTCATGTTACCAGCCCACCTTCAGAAGCACAGGATGCTCTTTCCAGTCAGATGAACGGAGATGAAGAAGAGTTCACTGAAGTAAAGACATCTGAACCTACTGTTCAAGAATGCAAAGCTGCTCGTTCAACAAAGAGGAGCAAAAATGCTACTCCAAGAAGTTCTTTGTGTAGGAGAAGTGGAGTAATGGGTGTAATTCACTCTAAAAGGCAAAGTGGGGCTTCCAAAGCCAACTTGATAGGTTTGTCATTATTGCTTTGTTAGTGTCTTTTGATGTTCCACAAAACAATCAGATACAGCATATAGTATTCTAAAAGACTGCAGGGTTTACCAGCCTTTTTGGATCAGTGGGCACAGTTTGAATTTTGATAGAGTGAGGGTGCCCATCACAAAATAGCTACTATGAGAGATGTGTGGCCTAACACCAAATGGCTACAATAAGGAGTATGGTCTAACACAGAATTAGAGAGAGAGCCACCCTCAAATCTTATGCTAACCATGGGAAGTCATTTAGGTCCTACTAATCCTGATTGTGGAGATAACACCAATGCTGTAACGGGACATTACTCAGTACCAGGACAAATATACAAGGTGGTCACACCACACTCAATTTCATTTCACAGAAATTGCTCAAACTTGGGCCCCCAGCTGTTGTTGGCACACAACTCCCATAATCCCTAGCTAGCAAGACCAGTGGTCAGGGATGATGGGACCAAGTTTGAGAAACACTGGCTTAGAAGATACATGCACATTTTGTCCCCTATTTGTGGGAGGGCTAGACAGTTGTGGGTTTTTTAATTAAAAAAATAAAGCTTGGAATTGGCACATGTCCAGAGGTACTAATGAAAGCCTTCATGGGCATCAGGCTGACAACCCTGGCTTAAAAATGCATTAGAACAAATGAATCTACAAATCTAGAAAATGTTGGTTTTATTAAAAATGTGTTTTAAGCATAGAAATAACTAGCAATCTTGAACAATTATCATTCCAGTTGCAAAGTCTTGGGCAGATATAGTGAAACAGGGTGTTCCAAAATCTCAAGTAAGCAGTGCTGCAAAATGTGGTCTTAAAAGATCAGCCAAGAAGAGGTCAGCCAAGAAGAACTCAACAAAACCATCAAAGGTAATTCTCTAGCAGTGATCAAAACTAATACCCTGCATTTAGTAAATATATTGAAGCATTCCATTTTCCAGTCATTAAATGCCAGAGTCTGGAATTCTTTGAAACCAGGGATGGGAAGGGCCTTTAGCTTTTTGATAGATGGTCTGTATCCATGAAGTACCAGTTTCAGTCCCTGGCACTTCTAGACAACTTGAGATCTATTCCACCAAGTCAGAATAGACATCACTGGGATGGATGGACCAATAGTTCTGCTTTGTATAAGGCAGCTTCAAATGTCCTCCACCTTGCCCCCCCCCCCCAATAATTGCATGGAATTCCAGAGCAAATGTGCAGATCAGATTCTTTCCCCCTACTCTGAGTTTGGAGATGTGTTCTCTTGGTGTGCATGCCTTTTGGATAATGAAACCAGCCTGAATTACCACATTGGAGTATATATGAGTAATATAAAGCACAGCAGTTTGTAAAGTAGGTTAAAACTAGGCTTGGGAAAATTATGGATAAGTTGATGTTGCTAATGTTAATGAGTATGCATCATATTTTCTTTTGAGAGAGGATATGGTAAAATGAATGGAGATGAATTCTAGGTGCATGATGAGAGCAAGTAGAAAGGCAGCCAATGTCTGGTAGATGGAGCAAGACCATGTTTTGTCCACAAACCAAAGTGGCTTGCCCACACACTGGGCCACAAGCAAAAAGAAATAATGTTTTAAGAGCTGTGTTTGCTACTTAAAAGCTTGTAGGTTAAGTAAAACAGGCTGAATGATCTGTAAGAACAATGGCTTCTAGCCAACATTGTCTGCGCACATGCAAAGCAGATCTCCGCTTGAGAAACAGGACTACATCTTACTGTTTGTTGTCAAACAATTACCAAGTACCCAGTATCCTGAAAGTAAATGGGTAGACACTTCTAAAGCATTTCCAACGTAATATTAGCTTTTTGCAATGAGAGAAAGAGCCAGAAGATACATATGTGGAGAGGAAATGTAGCCACAAGTGAAAAGTTTTCAAGTGCCTTTCACACAGCTTTCCTCTTGTATTATAATAATTCAAACTATGAATTACTATTTGATTACTTTAGGAATAAAGAGAGTTTTCTATATTCAAACTACTACAATTACAATTAAGTCCTTTAGAATTCATGCTGCTTAATGTAATGTAGTTAGTTAACAGCATGTAATGAACCAGGAAGGTTCAGTTCAAACTTTAGTTCAGCCACGAAATCATTGGATCAGCCATACTCTGTCAAGCATCTAATCTGTAATATGGGTGTAATACTCTTGTAGCCTTACAGGATGTTAAGCAGTTTGAATACCATTCTGTACTATTATTCTCTTATTATCAAACACCTCTATATTAAATACATACATAAATGGACTTTATCAAATAAGATATGCAAAATTGGATTTCCCATGCTATTCTTGCAGTCTTTTCTCAGTACTACTTAAGTAAAAGGATGGAAATGACTTAGAATTGGCAAAAGCCACCCTAAGCAACAGTGCAACAATGCACTGAGAATTTTTAGTATGTTGTTGGGGAGGCAAGATGTGACTGGCCAGATGTGAGCTCTATGTTTGTAGTTTCTGCTGCTGCCAAGCAGCAAAATGTTTCAAGAAGGAAAAATGGATGAAAGCTCTGTCTGCTTTTTTTTGCTTGGATTTATTGTGCATGCTGGACTTGACATTCAGAATTGTATCCAACTTTGAAGTAAATGGTAATTGAGCTGCGAGCACCAGGACTTACATGCACTCTGAGCCTCAGTGATCAGACTCAAAGGTTTAATTGTATATTTTGTTTTCAGAACAATGTTTCCATGCTAAAAACGCCAATAAGAAAAGTCCAGGGTCACTTTACTACAGGATATGCAAATTCCCCTGCTCCAATTGTGATTGGAAAAGCTCATACCAGTATTGTGAATGCTGCTGTACAAGTCCCTAAAGTGATGATCAACTATCCTTTGAAGAAACATGATGACTTAAATGAAAGTTTTACAGGTAAATTGTTAGTGTTTTGGTGAAATGATTTTTTTTCTTGTACAGTACCAAATATTTTGCAAGCCTATAAGGAGTTCACTTGCATCCCATGGAAAATGGTTGGATTGGTCATATAAAGAACTTGGTTGGTTTTACTGTCTGAAACAAACACATGCTGTTCTAACAAAATCAAACCTAGTTTGTACAAAGTAGCATTCTGTTTAAGTCAGTGACGGGCCAGAAAGACCTATGTTTAAATCTCTGCTCATCCATGAATCTTACTTGGTGCCCTTCAACTAGTCAATATATCTCAACGTATCTATGTTTTTGCAAGGATAAAGCTGTAGTAATGGAGAAAGTGCATGTATGTCACAAAGTTCCAAGTATATTTCGTAAAAAACCATTGGCTGCTAGTGCCATCTTAAGATATATTTATCCTATCACATGAGGAAGTTCACATCCTAAGATGGCACTTGCTATAAGACTTTCTTATGGCTTTGATCCACAGAACTGTGAATGGAAGGATAAAATAGATTGGTGCTGTTTTGTTAACTTTTTAAGAAGACCTGCTGGAGCTAACCCAAAGGCTTTCTGGGCCAACATACTGTTTCCCGGAGTAGCCAACCGGATCACTATGGGAAGCCCACAAGCAGGGCAGGATGGCAATAGCCTTCTTGTTTCACTGCAGCATGCTACTCTGATATGCTCCCAGTCCTCTAAAAGTGTAAGGTTAGGACTGGACTAACCCTAGGTGATATTGAACCCAGCAAGACGCTCAGAGCTGTAGGAATGCACAACCTGCAAGGAGCAGGGGGAGCAGTCTGAGAGAATAATCTTGCAAAGCCCTTTTGGGCCTTTGCTAAGATCAAAGCTCCCAATTGAGTATCCTTGGGCACATCCAGATTACCCTAGTTCTAGCTCTGGTTCATTCTGCTCCCAGGCATGAGGAAGTGACAACAGATTAGGAGTTAGTTGCTTTTCCTCACACAGCACATCTGTTAGTCAGAAACAGTCACCGCATGATCAAAATAAGCTTTCCGCTTGCATTTAACTATTTTTATATGCAAATCTGGGCAGATTTAATAGCTAGCATTTTTTAAATTGTATGTAAAACCTATAGTGTGTGTTTGTCTGTAGTACAGCATTAGGTGTACAGTAAAACTTTAAGAAATAAAAGCTGCTCAGTCTTATCAATCCCTAATTGCCAGAAAATTATATTGCGAACATGCATACAGGAAAGTGATGAATATAAGGCACTAAGTGGTTTTTAACATTGGCAACTTACCCATTCTTGACTATAGTAAGATTTTTATCCATGCCAATTTACCAACTCTCAGTTTTGCCAACAGATGGCACTGTGATATTATTTTAAAGGTAGGTCAATATCTAAACCAAGTGTAATACAGTAGTGATACCATCATATAATGGTCCAAAAATACGCAGTCATTTCATCATACTAATACTGGTTTTAAATGCCCCCGAATGAAAGTTGCTCTTTTGCTAAAATCCCTATTTACCTGTTTAATCTGGAAGCATGTGAATTTAGTAATTTCTCAAACTCATATTAGTCTTAATTATGAACTAGTCTTTTAATTCCGCCCTCTCCCACCCCACAATGATGGGTTTTTAAATTTAGATTAGATTTGCTTAATTCTGTTTTGCTATTCTCAGCAACGGGGGAAATGGGTATGCTGGGTACTGAAGGTCCATTTCTAGTTAGAAATCATTCGAACTAGCTAGTGAGATCTTGTAGTGAACTCAGTGCTTGTAGTGTAGCAGCATATATGCAGAGCCCTAATAAGGCCCTTTCCCCAAGTGTTTCAAAATATATAATACTGGGGGTTTGAATTGAGCACAGGTGTCCCGCTGCCCTACTCTTCATGCTGAGCCAGTCAGAGAACCCCCTCCCAGCAGAAAGCCACAAATAGGGTGTTCCAAGGGGTAGGGCTGAGATAGCCCAGAACTGATGGATCCCAAGCCAGTCTTGCAGCTTTCATTGGCTAGCACTGGGCCCAATCAAGACTTGATGCAGGGATCAGGTCCGAACCTTCCCTCTTCATTATATTTTTAAATTTTCTATACTTCAATATAGAGAAGAAAAGAGGTGTAGTTCCTCTGTTCCTGCCTGATTTTTGTTGACAGTTGCTGCGTTTTTTTACGGAAGCACAGCTTGCCAGAGTGAAAGAATCTTACTTCTTGGAGACTGGGAAGGAAATCAGGATTTTACATGGAAGCATAGGTGCTCGCTTCCCTATTGCAAGAATGTATGTGGGTTTATTGAACCATGCAATATAGATTTATAGAATACTAGTATAATTTAAAGTTGAAAATGTCTTCATGGCATCTTTCTTTCTTTGCCTACTAATCGGTAAAGGTAAAGCGACCCCTGACCATTAGTATCTGTTCATTTCTGCTTCCCTGGAGAAAATGAGTCCTTATTGAAAGGGTTTATGCTCTGCTTCCAAGGCATGTGCTCCAGCAACATTGGTAGGGCTTCTTGTGTTCCTGCTGCCATCTTTCAGCATGGGTACCTTCTCTTGCATTTGGTAAAGGGGCCCCTGACCATTAGGTCCAGTCGTGACCGACTCTGGGGTTGCAGCGCTCATCTCGCTTTATTGGCAGAGGGAACCGGCGTACAGCTTCCGGGTCATGTAGCCAGCATGACTAAGACGCTTCTGGCATGGAAACGCCATTTACCTTCCCGCCACAGCAGTACCTATTTATCTACTTGCACTTTGATGTGCTTTTGAACTGCTAGGTTGGCAGGAGCAGGGACCGAGCAATGGGAGCTCACCCCGTCACGGGGATTCAAACCACCAACCTTCTGATCGGCAAGTCCTAGGCTCTGTGGTTTAACCCACAGCGCCACCCGTGTCCCCATCTGTAAAGGTAGCATGTAATAAATCATTAGCGGGAAGAGGAATTGATACATCATCAACAGCTATCACAGTTTGTTCAGACTAATGGGTGATAAACTACCATGTGGCTGTAAACTGCCATGAACATTAATGTTTGAAAATCTTGTGTGATGTTGTAGTCTGGGATTGCACTGTATATAAGACTGTTCTTCTGGGGAGCAGTCAAGCAAAGAGAATGAATTCTTAATAGTTATGTTTTCCCTTGCTCCCAATTGCAAACAAACTACAGTGGTACCCCGCAAGACGAATGCCTCGCAAGACGGAAAACCCGCAAGACGAAAGGGTTTTCTGTTTTGGAGGCGCTTCGCAAGACGAATTTCCCTATGGGCTTGCATCGCAAGACGAAAGCCCATAGGGAAATGCTGGCGGTCGGGAGCAAAGACTTTCGCCCACAGCCGGCCTTCAGAAGAGGACCTCTTCTGAAGGCCGGCGGGGGGCAAAAGTCTTTGCTCCCCCCCGCCTGCCTTCCCCCCGCCTGCCCCGGGCGATCTTAAAATGCTGGCGGGCGGGAGCGAAGCGTTCGCTGCCGACCCCCAGCATTTTAAAATCTCCAAGGGACAGCAGAGAAGTCTCTGTCCCGGGGAGATTTTAAAATGCTGGGGGTTGGGAGCGAAGCGTTTGCTGCCGACCCCCAGCATTTTAAAATCTCCCCGTGTCCCGGGGAGGTTTTAAAATGCTGGGGGTCGGGAGCGAAGCGCTGCCGAGCCCCAGCATTTTAAAATCTCCCCGTGTCCCGGGAAGATTTTAAAATGCTGGGGGTCGGCAGCGCTTCGCTCCCGACCCCCAGCATTTTAAAACGCTGTTCCGAAGGGGGGGGGGGCGGGAACACCTGCCCCAGCCGCCCCACTTCGGAACGCTGTTCCGAAGCGGGGAGGGGGGGCGGGGACACCTGCCCCAGCCGCCCCACTTCGGAACGCTGTTCCAAAGCGGGGAGGGGGGCGGGGACACCTGCCCCAGCCGCCCCACTTCGGAACGCTGTTCCGAAGCGGGGAGGGGGGGCGGGGACACCTGCCCCAGCCGCCCCACTTCGGAACGCTGTTGCGGGGCGGGGGGCGGGAACACCTTCTGAAGGCGGGCAGGGGGCGAAAGTCTTTGTCCCCCCTGCCTGCCTTCCCAGGGGCTTTTAAATCGCCCCGGACAGCGGAGAAGTCCTCCGCTGTCCGGGGCGATTTTAAAATGCCGCCCGCCAGCATTTTAAGATCGCCCCAGACAGCGGAGAAGTCCTCCGCTGTCCCAGGGTTTTTTAAAATGCTGGGGGTGGGAAGAAAAGCCCTTGTACCCCCCCCCCCAGCCTTCAGAAGAGGTCCGGGGACAGACTGTCCCCGGACCTGGTCTGAAGGCGGTTTCCCTAGGAACGCATTAATTGATTTTCAATGCATTCCTATGGGAAACCGTGCATCGCAAGACGAAAAAACCGCAAGACGAAGAGACTTGCGGAACGAATTAATTAGGTCCAGTTATAGAGATTAATTTTTTTAATGTGTGGGCATCGAAATCTGTTGTCATTGTACCGCTTTATGTGCACCTTATGTCCTAAAGCACACAATGGCAATAGGAAAGCGACTGATTGAAAATGGGATCCTTATTTTACTGGTGTTCCAATTTGATGCTTGCAGTATATCTGAATGGGACACAGCTGGTGCTGTGGTCTAAACCACTAAGACTTGGGCTTGCCGATCAAAAGGTTGGCGGTTCGAATTCCCGCGACGGGGTGAGCTCCCGTTTCTCCATCCCAGTTCCTGCCAACCTAGCAGTTCGGAAGCACGTCAAAGTGCAAGTAGATAAACAGGCGGGAAGGTAAACGGCGTTTCTGTGCGCTGCTCTGGTTTCGCCAGAAGCGACTTAGTCATGCTGGCTACATTACCCGGAAAAACTGTCTGTGGACAAACGTCAGCTCCCTCTGCCAGTAAAGCAAAATGAGCGCCCCAACCCCAGAGTCGTTTGCGACTAGACTTAACTGTCAGGGGTCCTTTACCTTCACCTTTTTTAGAATATCTGAAAGGGTAATGGATGAAGCTGACTTGCATGATTTTTACACATTGATTCTTGAGTGTATAGATAATGCACATTAGGTTGTAAGTGTGGGAGCTCTGTGCAAAGGGTTCTTTTGAACAAACAAGCCAGGGCTCATCTAACGGCACACATTGGATTTGAATTCCAGCATAGGACTACAAGAACCCATCACTAAGTAATGTTTAGGTGAAATCGTGAGCCCATTCTAAATGTAACTTAGTATTTCTAAGGCTATGTGTGGCTAAGAAGTGCTTAACTTGGTTGCATTTTATTCATCTTGAAGCATTCTTCATAATTACAACAAAACTTGAATAATTTTATTTATGAGATTCTGGAATATGAAGGTTTGGGAAAGCACTGTAAAGTGGCATAATCTGCAAATAGTGGTGTATTGTTAAAGTTAAGAATGATTAATAGCACAAGATATAAATATCACGTGGCAAAATATAAAAGCAAATTTATGAAGCAATGTAGTATTCCTCTGGGACTTCTTGGCTAATAAGTGTGTTTACTACTCTTCACAATCACCATATCCTGAGAAATAACATTGAATGTGCTTTTCTTTTTTAAGAGTCCATGAGAAATGACTGTGAAAATAAAGAAGCAAAACTGGAATCATCACCTAAACGAATATCTCCTTTGCCAAAACCAAAGGACAACAGTAAAAATATTTCAGAATTAAAAGACAAGTTGGGACATGTTGCATGTAACACATTTAGTGAATTAAAATCAGAAGCAGTGATAGAACCTGTTGAAATAAAGTGTGTTTCAGAAAGCCATCAGCTAAAGGGAATGGACTCTGAAAACGGACACAAAATTGATTTTGTGAAAAAAACAGTTGCAAATTCTGGGGCAGTAGATATAGAAATCATTGGACCATTGCCTTCAGCTAGAAGAACTAGAAGAGGGGAAGCTGATGAATCCAGATCCGTAAAAGAACATGATGCAAAAAATACACAGAGGCATACAAGCAGCACCCAGAGAGCAGAATCAGTCAATTGTGTGCAGGCTAATGAAAACTTTGACCAGAACATCACTGAAATAAATCTAAAGCAAGAATCTGAAAGCAACACATCTGCAGTTGAAAGTGAGGGGGGAAAGGCAGCTCAACAAACTAAGGCAAGTTTAGAATTAGAAGAAAATGCAGAAATACAAGACAAAATAAAAAACCAAAAATTTGAAACTTCAGGAGTGGAAAGCGCTGAAAATGTCATACTTAAAAGAAATAGAAGAGGAAAGGCTGCTTCAATACAAGCAGAATTGTTTACAACAAACACAGATGTTAATGAGGCTAAAAAGGAAAGTCTAAGACACACAACACCTAAAACACAGGTTTTGGAAAAGACTGCAACAGATGTTAAAGAAAATAATGTTAGGAGAAGGAAAGGGATGAAAGTTCATCTTCTGTGTGATAATTCTGTATCACTTGGGGAAAAACATATGCTTGGAGATAAGGATGGTGCTTATGAAGAACAAAAGAGTACTTCCATTGCGTCACAGCCAGGCATGCAGGAAATTCAAAATGAAGAGAATCCTGATGAAGCGCAAAAGGTGCCATTGGAAAGTGTGCAAACTCCTGAGGAGCATAGTCCACCAAGAAGGCAGACAGTAGCACCCAGGAGAGGAAGAATCAAGCGAGCCATTTCCCAGGAAACAACTACAGAATGTGACAGTAAACAGACAGTTGATACAGAAGACCAAAATATGCTTGTCACTGTAAAAGAGAATCGACCAAAAAGGGGCAGGGGAAGAAGAGCTGTTCCTGAATGCCAGATATCACCTCTTTTGGAAAACGTTGCTCTTACAAAAGAGAGTCCAACAGTGGACAGCTTTAGTTCTACCCAAGGAAAATGTTCTTTGCAAGAAACTCAGACTAAAGAGAATCTTGATGAAATGCCTAAGATGCCCTTGGAAAGTGAGCAACCTCTTTTAGAGCACAGTCCACCAAAAAGACAGAAGATAGCAAAAGGAAACCCACCGAGGAGAGGTAGAAGCAAACAAACCATCTCTCCTGAAACACTCACTGAATGTGACAGTAAACAAGCAGCTGATACAGAAGACCAAAATATGCCTGTCACTGTAAAAGAGAATCAGCCAAAAAGGGGCAGGGGGAGAAGAGCTGCTCCTGTATGTTCAGTGACATTGCCTCTGGAAGACATTCCACTTACATATGAGGGCCCAACAGCAAACAGCATTAGTTCTGCCCCAGGAAAGTGTTCTTTAGATGAAGTTCAAAAAGAAGAGAAACCTAATGAAACTGAGGAGGTGCCTTTGGAAGGTTTGCAGACTCCTGCAAAGTATTGTCCAGCAAGGAAGCAAAAAGTAGCAAAGAGAATGCTGCCCAAGAGAGGGAAAACCAAGCAAGACATTTCTCAGGAAACATCCATAGAATGTGAAAGTAAACAGACAGCTGATAGAAAAGACCAAGCCATGGTTGTCACCATAAAAGATAATCAGCTGGAAAGGGGCAGAAGAAACCCACTCAGGAGAGGTAGAAACAAACAAACCATTTCTCCTGAAATACTCACTGAATGCGACAGTAAACAGGCAGGTGATACAGAAGACCAAAATATGCTTGTCACTGTAAAAGAGAATCAGCCAAAAAGGGGCAGGGGGAGAAGAGCTGCTCCTCCTGTATGTTCAGTGACATTGCCTCTGGAAGACATTCCACTTACATATGAGGGCCCAACAGCAAACAGCATTAGTTCTGCCCCAGGAAAGTGTTCTTTAGATGAAGTTCAAAAAGAAGAGAAACCTAATGAAACTGAGGAGGTGCCTTTGGAAGGTTTGCAGACTCCTGCAAAGTATTGTCCAGCAAGGAAGCAAAAAGTAGCAAAGAGAATGCTGCCCAAGAGAGGGAAAACCAAGCAAGACATTTCTCAGGAAACATCCATAGAATGTGAAAGTAAACAGACAGCTGATAGAAAAGACCAAGCCATGGTTGTCACCATAAAAGATAATCAGCTGGAAAGGGGCAGAAGAAACCCACTCAGGAGAGGTAGAAACAAACAAACCATTTCTCCTGAAATACTCACTGAATGCGACAGTAAACAGGCAGGTGATACAGAAGACCAAAATATGCTTGTCACTGTAAAAGAGAATCAGCCAAAAAGGGGCAGGGGGAGAAGAGCTGCTCCTCCTGTATGTTCAGTGACATTGCCTCTGGAAGACATTCCACTTACATATGAGGGCCCAACAGCAAACAGCATTAGTTCTGCCCCAGGAAAGTGTTCTTTAGATGAAGTTCAAAAAGAAGAGAAACCTAATGAAACTGAGGAGGTGCCTTTGGAAGGTTTGCAGACTCCTGCAAAGTATTGTCCAGCAAGGAAGCAAAAAGTAGCAAAGAGAATGCTGCCCAAGAGAGGGAAAACCAAGCAAGACATTTCTCAGGAAACATCCATAGAATGTGAAAGTAAACAGACAGCTGATAGAAAAGACCAAGCCATGGTTGTCACCATAAAAGATAATCAGCTGGAAAGGGGCAGAAGAAACCCACTCAGGAGAGGTAGAAACAAACAAACCATTTCTCCTGAAATACTCACTGAATGTGACAGTAAACAGGCAGGTGATACAGAAGACCAAAATATGCTTGTCACTGTAAAAGAGAATCAACCAAAAAGGGGCAGGGGAAGAAGAGCTGTTCCTGAATGCCAGGTAACAGCTCTTTCTCCCCTCAAAAATAACATTTTACCATTGCCATCCTCAACCAAAAGCAAAGGTGCTGTGGAACAGCCAAGTGAGGCTTTGGAAATTGCAACTGTTGCAAGTGAGAATCTGCCACGTAGAGGCAGAAGAAGAAAAGCAGATGAGGCAATTGCAGCAAGCTCAGTTTCTGCAAGTAAAAAGCCCATATTGCTTGATACTGGGAATCAAGAAGACATGCCAGAAGTTTTAAAAGGTGTGACAATAGATAATGTTTCCAAAAGAGGTAGAAGAAAGCAATCGGTTCCTTCTGAAATCTCAACAGAAAGTAATGGCCAACCAGTAAGTGACAACAGAAAGGTCTCTTTTGTAAAAGATAAGAAGATGTCTTTGGAAAGTAGTTCAGTTTTCCAAAACCAATCAAAGGGGAAGAGAGTAAAAAGAACTCCATCACGGGTACACCCTTCTCTCAAAGTAAGCATCACTCTAACATCACCACCTCCAGACAAAGGTGAAACTGCCAGTGAAAATGATGCAACTGGAAAAGGGAAACTTGAAAAATGTGGCAGAAGAAACAAAATTAAAATAGTGACACCTTTCATGTCTGTCAGAAGAAAGCACAACCTTCCTGAAAAGGAAGATTTTCAGGAAAAACAAAATGTAGATGTTGGAAAGCTAGCTATAGCCAATGAGAAAATAAGCAGAAGAGGTAGAAGAGTTGATGCACTTGTAGCACCTATTTCTGCTTCTCTCAGAACCAACCGTAGATTGAATGCAGGGGGTGATGATGCTCCTAAAGATCGACAGATGATTCTGAAGAACAAATCAAAATCTAAAGCAGGTATGTCCATGGTTTTTTCCTCCTTATTTCAGAGTTCTTAATGTTTAAGATTCTAAGCTTTCGATTCAAAATTAATGGAAAACCTTAAAGCTTTGGTGAAAAGTTACAGTAGCACACCTGAAATTTAGATACCATCAATTTCATTTCAAAATTTCTTTGTTGAAGATGCCATTGGCAATGTAAATCAGGGTGAGCAGACTTTACTAAAACTCTGAGGTCTAACAATGAGAACCAGATGTAAATGACATACAGATGAATTAAAGGAAAGTATGCCTCTGAACACATCCAGAGCTTTGGAATTAGGTTTCTGTACCAGAATTAAAGGGAGCAGACAGGCCTTTCATAACCCAAAGTCCACTTCTAGTTATATACCTTCATCTCAGCAGCCTTAGGTGGAAAGGGCTAGGAAGGGTGTTGCTATCACTAAACAAGTGGGAATAAAACTTTGTTGTTAGTTTGCTGCAAATCACCTAGAGATAAAACTCGAAAAACCATCCCATTATTGAAGTATATAGTAGGAGTGTGACTGATCTTCAGAAAGGTTCCAGTTTATAGTATATAGTGAGATGGCCACCGGATTCACATATTTCTTACGGAGAATTGAACTTCTGGATTCATAAGTGGGATATCTGGAAAAACTGGTGTTCTCCCTCTTCCCATAACTTGCTTAGCTGTTATTTAAAAATAGACTTTAAAGTTTATTGGTTTTTCCTGTTTATGAAACCTATTATTACTATTATTATAAATAACTACTATTATTAGTAAGAGTTCCCTAATGTCCTGAATGCTGTCGTTTATTTTGTATGGGTGGGGGAAAGAACTGTAGCCTAGGGAAAGCAAATAAACAGGAGACCTCTAATGCAGATATGTTTACAGAGTAACTTATATAAAGTCATTAATATTTAATAAACATTAACCATGTTAGGTGAGATCCAAAGGGCTATGCACAAAACTTGCATGTAGATCTTAGTACTTCAGAATTCCTCTTATGAGAAGCTACTCCTGGAAGTGGGATGAGATGAAGAACCCACAGTCAGGAGCGGTTTCAGAAATTTTTGTGCACAAGCCTTCGGGAATCTTTGAATCCACCATCATTAGTATTATTATTATTAAAATTAATATACTGCCCTATACCCAGAGGTCTCAGGGCAGTTCACAGAACAAAATAAGAATATAAAACCACAAAATATATTACCAAAATAAAAACTAACTCACCCCCACAAAAAAAAAAACACATTTTAAAAGGACATAGGATGTCATTCTTCATAGTTCTATAAACCATTTGTCCACTGAGGAGACAGAATAATTTTCTGCCTGCAGTAGCTGCCTGTTTGGCTTCCCTTTCTAACCACATTACCAAGGTGGATTGTTTTGAATCAGCAATTCAAAAAGCATGTTGAAAGCAAATTTTCTATTTATCATGTATTTCAGGTGCGCGGGAAATTTTCTAAACTCCCATCAGCCCCAGCAAGCCAATGGCCTGGGATGATGCAGAATTCAGTTCAGCAGCATCTGGAAGGCTAAATGTTCTCCACACCTGATATATTTCCTAAGCAATAATGCCAAATCTATTGCTCTGCTTTCCTTTGAACCACATCAGTGAAGCAGGACCACACTTGTCTAAGCTTGTTTCCTGAGGAGGTCACTTCAGTGCTGCTAATGCAACGATTTGACTTCACCCTTGGAAGGTGCCCTTCATTGTCTCTTGAGACAGATGGACGCCAACAATAACAGCAGCATATACTTTCACATTTCCCATTAAAGGGAATACCTTTAAAATATTTCTAATTAGATAATACTGCTGTCTTGTGATCAGCAGCTACAAACAAAACTGAAATGTCCATAACTGATAGGTTGAAGCAAAGTCTGCTTGTTACTACACAATATAGAACATTTAATTTTTATGAGTTGAAATAAAATGCCTTCTTTGGCAGCTTGAATGTCAATATATCTGAGGAATCATCTTGCTGTACTTAGAAAAGTCTCCTTTGATTCAAAGGTATCTAGCATTGATTTGGTTTAGAGATGAACTGTGGGGCTAACATGCTTACAGATTTTTAAAATAAGTAATGCTTAGAATTTACTACTTACTATTTTTTAAAGTTATCTGCTATGGTCTGAAATAGCTTTCAATAGGACAATATTAAATTTCCTCCATGTGAACTTTTTGGAAGCAGTGATCCTGAGGTGGGTTTGAGGGATCCTGCACCTTGCAGCCAATTTCCTTAACTGTGGCCTTATGTGAGAGATAGGACTCCAAACATCTACCACAGGGTTTCCCTTAGTTATAATGTCAAGTCAGTTTGGAAAGAGTGAATAACTGCCTGGAATGAACTGCTCTGAACAGAAGAAAGATATCTTGATAATTAGAATGATATATTTTTATCTAATCTTGCTACTAAAGAGAGAATATCAAAAAGTTTGGCCTCAAATCATCTTTCTTTTTTTTTTAACAACTAGAAAGCATTGAAAAGACACCATTAAAAAAAGAAAAAAAGAAAACAGTGAAAGAAGAACATTCCAAATCTACAGTTAAGCCTGCTGGAGAAACTGAAGGCAAGACAAGAGGGAGGAAAACAAAAAAAAAAGTTTTGTAATTTTTGGTACTGGGTTTGTGTAGTTTTTTTCCTTCAGAATAAATGGACATATATGGGTTGTAAAGTATGTTTTGCATTTAGAACCTTACTTTGTTTCTGTAACTTCAGTTCATCCTTCAACATTGATGCTTTCCCATCTGTATATACATTTTCATATATTTTACAGGGCTTTTTGTTTAACACTGTATTGTGTTAAGATAGTTTTAATTCAGGTGTTAATTGTTATCTGATGTTTACATTAAACCATACTGTCAGGGAACTGCCATCGGAGCATCAGGCGGTGGAGGGTCTCAGGGAGGAAGAAAGAGACTCAACAGCTGAGGCAGGAACCAGCAGGGGGAGGAGTGGATCTCTGAGGGAATGCGAGCAGGAGGGAGGGCTCAGAGACGCTTCCAGCGAGAACAGTGGGGAGGTATCTGAGTCTCCCATAGGGAGACCCACACCTCGCCGGAAACTGTCACGCCGTGAGTCCAGGAGACGCGTTTCCGTTAAGGAGCTTCTTTGCTGGAAACGCTTCCGCAGACAGCCACTGTCAGACTCTACGAGTGACTAAGAGCAGACATGTTTGTGGAGCTCTGTCACACACAGAGGTTTGTGGAGTCGCACAAACTCTGAGGGAGCACGATTTTACGCACAAGCAGCTAATCATCCCATTACAGCAGTCTGACAGTCTCTGTACGCTGCCTGTGCAGGAGAAAGCATCATGAGCGAACCAGCCGGAACCGGAGGAGCAGGAGTTGGCGCTGGTCCAAGCTTGGAAGAAAGGTACCGAGCGTTGGAAGTCCAACTTGCGCTGCAGACGGCGAGGCTTGAGGAGAGAAGGGCTCAGGATGCAGACAAGAAGGGGAGAGCCACTCAGTTCCCCAGAAAGGTACCAGGATTGGTGCAGAAGTTTGGGGGGGACCCCAAGGATTACCATGCCTTTAGGACAGAGATGCAATATGCCATTAATGTGCAGTTCGATGAGTTCCCTGATGAGGAATCGCGAGTTGCTTTCGTAATTGGGCATCTTGAGAAAGGGGCGCGGGACTGGGTTCGACCCCTAATGGCAACGCACAATGACGTCCTAAAGGACACGATGAAGTTCTTTAGAGCAATGGATATCATGTTTTCCAGCGATATTGAGGAAGGGGTGGTGCGCAGACAGCTAATGGCTTGCAAGCAGGGAAGCCGATCTGTCCGTGAGTACTGGACTGAGTTTACCATGCTGATTCACAGACTGGGTTGGGATTTATCGGCGGCACCTATTCAGATGCTATTTGAAGAAGGTCTTTCTTCGGCTGTGAAAGACGAGCTGTCCCGGAGCCCCAGGGCGGTGTCTATGGATCAGCTGACCAAATCTGCGCTGACCATAGGAGCGCGTCAGGAGGCAAGAGCCTTGGAGAGGCGGGAAGGGAGAGGGGAACGTTGGAAGGAGTTCCGCATTCCAGACATTCCTGAGCCAGCTTTCCCGCCGGCAGAGCCGATGGAAATCGGAACAGCGCGCGCGCGCGCATTTTCAAAACCCAGTGAGGGGGTTAAGAAGGAGGGAAAAGGCGCCCGGAAATGCTATCTCTGCCAACAGCCAGGCCACTTTGCCAGAGTCTGCCCCCAGAGGAAGGAATGGCAAGGGATGGTGGGAGCTGTTGAGGGAGGAGAGCAGGGAGAAACGGAGCAGGTAAAAGCCAACGCCTGGTTGCCACAGTCGGGGCACTGCAGCCAGGCCAAAGAGCAGTGAAAGTGCCCGTGCCAGAAGCTCCTCAACCTGCTCTAGTTATTGATGTGTCGCTAGAGCTGCAAAATGGACACCCCCTAAAAATAAAGGCGCTGTTGGACTCAGGCAGCTCCTGCAATTTTATGAGCAAGGAGTTTGCTGCTGAACACCAGATACAGACGATCCCTTTAAGCAACCCCCTGCAGGTGACCACGATCGATGGCAGGGAGTTGTTGGGAGGAGGAGTCAGCTTGCAGACCGTCCCAATGATAATGAGGGTGGCAAGGCACACAGAACTGATAGCGTTTAATGTGGCCACCTTGGGAGGCGCTCCCATTATTTTGGGAATGAGCTGGCTAGCGCTACATGATCCGCTGGTGGGCTGGCATCAAAGAGTGGTTTCCTTTGGTTCAGCACATTGCTTAGAACACTGCAAAGGGGAAAAGGGTTCAGCAGGGGCCCAAGCCACCCTAGCAGGGACTGAAGTAATGGAGAAGGTGAAGGTACCACCACAGTATGCAGATCTCAGCGACATGTTCAGCGAGAAGGAAGCTGATCAACTACCCCCTCATAGGCCCTTTGATTGCCAGATCAATCTACTCCCTGGAGCACAGCTTCCTGTGGGCAAGTTGTATGCCATGTCAGACAGAGAAATGCAGGAGTTGCGAGAATTTATTGACAAGAACCTGAAGAGGGGCTTCATCAGAGAGTCCAAAGCAGCGGGGGGTAGCCCAGTGTTTTTTGTGGATAAAAAGCACACGGACAAGCCGAGACTTGTATGTGATTTTAGGAGGTTAAATGCAGTGACTGAACCAGTGACTTTCCCTATGCCCAGGATTGATGATATTTTGACCAGGGTGAGGAAGGGAAAGATTTTTACAAAGCTGGATCTAAGGGGGGCGTACAACCTGATACGTATAAGGAAAGGGGATGAATGGAAAACCACCATGTTTACCCCTTTGGGGGCATTTGAATATCTCGTTATGCCTTTTGGATTACAAGCAGGCTCAGCGTGCTTTCAATCTTTTATGAACCACGTACTGGGTCCTTTGCTCTACAAGAATTGCGTTGCCTTCCTAGATGATGTGTTGGTGTATTCGGAGAATGAGGAGCAACATGTGAGAGACGTCAGAGAAGTGTTGAGCAGGCTGCAAGCCAACAGGCTGTGGGTGAAACTGGAGAAGTGTCAGTTTCATACCAAGGAGGTGGAATTCCTGGGGTACCGCCTGTCAGACAAGGGATTGGCCATGGATCCCGGTAAGGTGCAGGCAGTGCTGGACTGGAAAACACCCAAAACCAAGAAGGATGTGCAGAGGTTCCTAGGGTTTGGAAACTTTTATCGTAAGTTCATCCGAAACTTCGCCCACCTGACGGCGCCCATTACGGACTGTCTCAGCAGTAAAAAGAAGTTTGTATGGACGGCGGAGGCGGAGCGAGCGTTTGAGGAACTGAAGAGGGCCTTCGCCTCGGAAGAACAACTTCTGCATGTGGACTTACAAAAGAAGCTGAGGGTCGAAACAGACGCATCTGACAGAGCCATAGGGGCGGTGCTTCTTCTGCAGTCGGGGAAGGAGGAGTCAGAGTGGCGACCGTGTGCCTTCTTTTCGCGAAAGCTGAACAAATCCGAGAGGAACTACACGGTGTACGACCGGGAACTTCTTGCTATTCATGAGGCTTTCCGGAAATGGAGGCACCTGCTAATTGGTGCACAACATAAGGTGCAAGTGTGCACGGACCATAAGAATCTAGAGTATTGGAGAACTGCGCGAGTGCTCAACCAACGGCAGTTGAGATGGGCCCAGGAGTTCTCCAAATTTAACTTTGAGATTTGTTACGTGCCAGGCCCAGAGAACGTTAGGGCGGACGCTCTCTCACGCAAACCTGAATATTTGGAGGGGGAGGGAGCACCCGAAGAGACCCATGTCATTCCAGAGGACCGCTGGGTGTGTGGGGCGGCATTGGTGGGGCAAAGGGAGTTGGTAGAGGGCACGGTGCATGATGAATACGCCCAGGACAAACTCCGGGGTCTCAGGAGGGAGGGAGACAAACCCGGGGGTTTTGAGGAGAGAAACGGGGCATTGTACTACAAGGGAGCGTTATATATACCCGAAGGGGAATTGAGGGAGAAGGTACTCAAGCAACTGCACGATAGCCCCACAGCAGGGCATTTTGGGCAACACAAAACCATGTGGCTGGTTACCAGGGAATTTTGGTGGCCCAAGGTCAGGGAAGATGTGCGGGAGTATGTGAGAGGGTGTGAACAATGCCAACGAGCCAAGGGGGAGAGGCGGGCACCGGCAGGTTTATTAGAACCACTACCCACACCTGAAAGACCGTGGGAAGCAGTGGCCATAGATTTTATGACTGATCTGCCAAGGTCTAGAGGGAAAACAGCCATCATGGTTGTGGTAGACCTGTTAACTAAAATGGCCCACTTTATAGCCTGCTCACATGCGGTCACAGCAGAAGAAACAGCCAAATTGTTTGTAGAAAATGTGTTTAGGTTGCATGGCGCCCCCTTGAGGGTGGTTTCAGACCGAGGGAAACAATTTACTTCCAGGTTCTGGAGGAAGCTCATGAGCTTACTGCATGTTGAGGTTAATTTCTCAACGGCCCGTCATCCAGAAACCAACGGGCAGGCGGAAAGAGCTAATGGTGTCCTCCAGCAATATTTGAGGTGTTATGTGAATGACAGAGAGAATGATTGGGTGGAGAAGCTGGCGTTGGCAGAATTTGCCTACAACAATGCAGAGAACGTGTCCACGGGGATGAGCCCCTTTTTGGCTAATCACGGGTGCCATCCCAGAGCCTTCCCAGGGGGGGAAGGGGAGAACTGGAGCGTTCCAGCTGCAGAACAGTTCGTTGAAGAAATGGAAGCGATCCATCGCCAGCTCCAACTCAACTTAAACAGGGCTAAGGAGGAATATAAGAGGCAGGCAGACAAAAACAGAAGGGAAGGTGAAAGCATCAGGGTGGGGGACCAGGTGTGGCTGTCAACCCAAGGGTTGCCATTCAAAGGGGGTTGTAAGAAGTTAAGACCCAAAAGGCTGGGACCATTTGAAGTCATGCAGCAGGTCAACCCAGTGGCTTTCAGACTCCGGTTACCGAACCACATGAAGCTGCACCCAGTTTTCCACAGGTCATTGCTGTCACCGTATAAAGGGGACAGTGAAGGGGGGGTCACTAGGGGACCAGCAATGGAGGAGAAGGAACACAGCTACCATGTAGCGGAGATCCTCGATTCCAGGTGGAAGGGAGATCAAGTTGAGTATTTGGTAATGTGGGAAGGGGAACCGGAGTCGGAAAACACCTGGGTTAGGGCAGAGGATGTCAATGACGAATTTTTAATAGAAACTTTTCATCAGAGGTTCCCACGCAAACCTCAGCCTGTAGCGAGGTTCCGAAGGAAATACTTTGCCACCACCGACGAGGAAGAGGAGTTGGAGGGGTTCACAGATTCCGAAGAGGAGGAGGATTCAGCGAGCCAGGACGGCGATCGATGGAGGGAATTGTTCGAGACGTCTGAAGATGAAGAAGATTCTTTTCGGGGTTTTAACCCTTCACCTCCCAGGGAAGAGGAAATGGGAGGGGGTGAGGGGGGCCCTGGAGGGGAGGTGGATGTCAGGGAACTGCCATCGGAGCATCAGGCGGTGGAGGGTCTCAGGGAGGAAGAAAGAGACTCAACAGCTGAGGCAGGAACCAGCAGGGGGAGGAGTGGATCTCTGAGGGAATGCGAGCAGGAGGGAGGGCTCAGAGACGCTTCCAGCGAGAACAGTGGGGAGGTATCTGAGTCTCCCATAGGGAGACCCACACCTCGCCGGAAACTGTCACGCCGTGAGTCCAGGAGACGCGTTTCCGTTAAGGAGCTTCTTTGCTGGAAACGCTTCCGCAGACAGCCACTGTCAGACTCTACGAGTGACTAAGAGCAGACATGTTTGTGGAGCTCTGTCACACACAGAGGTTTGTGGAGTCGCACAAACTCTGAGGGAGCACGATTTTACGCACAAGCAGCTAATCATCCCATTACACATACCTTGTCTTAAAATAGTATCCTTTTATATTGTTCCAATCCCTGGTGAATATAACTGCTAAAAAAGCATGTTAGACTATTCTCTGTACGCTGGCAACATTCAGTTAATGCTTTAGAAAGGATAAGGCAAGGATAGCTGCATTGTTATCCATAGCTTAGTATATGTACAATCCCTCTACCCAACTACCAGCTATGGCACTTTAACAACTCTAGGAGAACAACAATCCATATATAGTAGTGTTAAACAGAACTGATTATACTTGGCCCCTTTCTTTCCACATAACATAGTCATTAGGGCTTGCCAGGATGGGAAACAGACCCTTCTCTTTCCCAGGCCACATACCTTTGAATCATGATTGTCACTTTCTCTTCAGTTCCAGTCCTTCTCATGGTTGGTGGTATCAATTCAAAACTTAAATATTTAAGGTTAAGTGCCTGGTACCTATAGTTACAATATCCTAATTGGCAGGGCTAGGAAAGTTCTGCTTGAGCTGTTAACAGGATAACTTGAACAGTGCAGCTGGCATTAAATTGAACCAAACAGTAGTCTAGTACTGTAGAGGTCTTGTCCTTTTTCTTATTGCAGCATTCTAAGGACACCTTTCCTAAGCTCCCACCTCAGTTCAGTTGTCAGTACTGTATATGATTTCAGTTTTGTATAGATCTCATAGTAGCTGCTTTTCTCTCCTCCCCACCCAACATGAATTCTAAGCTGCCTGTGAATTGCCAAGCCAGCAATTGGAGGATAATAAAGTTTACAGAAGCTTATGTGTATGCTAGCCTTTTGAAATAGATTCAGTTTTAAGGAATAGCACTATTTACTGCTAATGCCTAGAATTCTTCATGTTTGATGAAAAATGTCTTATTTTGAAGGTTCCAGTGAGAGAGAGATTCTCCTAGTTGAGTGACATACCCTGCCCTCAACATCCCTGCATGAATACTACCCTTCTTGCTATCTTCAGCCCTTCTAGTTCCCTCTTGTTTTATTTCAGTTTTAAATACTACTGCTCCAAGAACAGAACTTCAACTCTCACTGGATGGCACAGAATTTGAGGGTGGACTTTCTTGGTTGGTGTAGGCGTGCTTGGTGATGGACCTTTGAAGATGCCAAGTCACAGGCCTAAGGTGTATTCACCTGACACTCATACATGATGCTGCCCACCTTGTTAATTCTTTTTTAAAATAATTTTATTTTCAAAAATAAGGGAGAGAAAAAAAGAAAGAATAAAGTTACATCAAAATGTCATACACATTCACATATCGAAATTACTGAATCTCCTGACTTCCATCCCATCCATGTATCCTCTTAATTCTGTTTTCATCTGCATATCAATACTTCTCCAAAAAAATTATCTTCCTAAATTATCTGTAGATTCTATTACATTACAAGTGTATTTAAAAACCTGCTAATGTTTTAACCTGTTTGCAGTGGCTTTGTATACACATTATAAACATTTCCCATTCTTTTAAAAATTTCTTTTCTTCGTGGTTCCTGAGCTTCCTAGTTAATTTTGCCATTTTGGCATACTACATCAACTTGATCTTGTAGCATACATGAACAGTTTCTTCTGATCTATCATTTCCCAGATTTTTAAAAATTACATTACATTTCCAGCACATGATAAAAGGTACCCTCTTTTTCTTTACATTTCCAGCATATATTGGTACTTGTTTTATACATTTTTGCTAGTTTTACTGGGGTTAAGTACCACCGATACATCATTTTCATATAGTTTTCTTTCAATGAAGAACATGCCGTGAATTTCAGATCAGTTTTCCGTAGCCTCTCCCAATCAGTCATTTGTATATTGTGTCCCACATCTTTCTCCCATTTTATCATCACTGATTTCACCTGTTCATCTTTAGTATCCCAACTGAAATTTGATCACTCCTTGAGGCTCTGGCATTAATATGGGGCCTGATTATGGCATGGGGAGCTCAGAATCAACTAATAGGAAAATGTGAATTTGCTGGTTTGTAATGGACCATAAAGGAAACGAAGTGGATCTGTACAAGACTGCAAATGTGTGGGCCTTCTGCTTCAGCTGGCTGGTAGTTAGAAAGAAAAAAGGCAGAGCTGAGAGTTGAATGATACAATCTGGAAGCTAGAAAAAAGATTCAGGCTGGGAAGCCAGTGCGAATTTGATGCTTGGTTTCTGTTTAATTCAAGGCTGTGGCTAGGGAAAAAGCCTGACCCCTTGGGATGTTAATGTGTGAATCAGTCTCTCACAGGCTCATGTTGTATATATGTGTAAATAAGCCATACATCCTAAAGTCTTCGTTGTGCCTCATTCCAAGGAAGCCAAACCCTGGGGAAGCACCTGGAAGCCCTAGAATCTTGCACTGCTCAGAGATTGGGGTGGCATGCAGCAGTGCCTTAATGCTACAAAAGAAAGCCACGAGCAATGGGAGATGCCTGGGGACTTGGTTGGAAAGGGCAAACACAAGATTCTGGCTACAGTTTGGTAAAGATGCACAATCAAGCAAAACTGCCGTAGTTTTTTCTTTAAAAGCTTGCATCCGGATAGCTGTGCCTGCTGACTGAAAAGTGCCCTAGCGCCTGCTGCCGCCTTTGCCTGATAAGATTGGCATTCTATTTCTAATCTTTTCAAAACTTGGCAGGGTTAATGCCTTGAGGGAGTATTAAAAACCCTGAAATCTTCATGTCCTTTGGACCAAGGACTCCTAAGTTACACAACCATGTCAGTTCAAAGGACAGATCATCAAACGATGAAAGGCAGACTCATTAACCCACCGAACTTTTGACCCAGGATTTCAAGTTCAGAGAAATTGAAAAGCCCCCACCCACCGCCCCATGCCATTGCCTCTCCAGTTCCTAGTATAAATTGTCTACTGCTTTGAGTAGAATTGTGAAGTTACAGGGTATCCCAACCTTTTATTTCCATGTATAACAGGGCCAGGTCTACCAGAAATAAAAAATCTGTTTACAAGCAAGCAGTTACAGCTTCTGGATGTGAAAAGGATAGCTAATTAACTTGCTTTCATGCTACACATGGATAGACTAACAAATCTGATGTCAGTGGATCTGGTCTGAGTATGTGGTAGGATTCTGTAGTATGAAATTAGAAAGGTGGGACTTATTGCTGCACTTCAGTGGAATCTGAAAATTCTGGTACCATATGTTACTGTGTTAATAGATTTCTTATCTTTTATCCCTTTCTGTATAGATAGATTTGTGCAAAGAAATGTCAGTGCCAAAGGAGAATTTATTTTTTCTTGTTTATTTCTATACTGTGCTTCATCAAAAGACCCAAGAGCAGGCTACAACAATGAAATAAATAAAAATATAACAGTACAACGCAATTAAATAAACATCACTCAATTGTCTACATATTACTGTACAGGCATTCAAAGAGAGGGGTTTTTATCGGGCACCTAAAAGAACTATGTTGTTGTGTTGGCATCAGCTGGACTTCAAGGGGGCATTCAATAACTCGGGTGCTATTTGCAAGAAAGTGAGTCACAAAGTCCCACATTTCACTGAGTGATGGAACTAATAGGGTTTCTCCAGCAAATCTCAAGTTGCAGGCAGTATGATATAGGAGGAGCCACACCTTCAAGTAATCTTTTATATTGTGACTTTATATTGGAGCAGATTGTTACTATTTATGTTTGATATTATTATTATTAATAATAATAATTATGTGTGTTGGAAGCTGCTCAGAGTAGCTGGGGCAACCCAGCCAGATGGGCGGGATATAAATAAAAAATATTACTAATTGGGCCCTATCTAAGATGCGAAGGGATTTAAACATTACTTTTGGGATAACTTTTAAACTCCACCCTTCGATGAGTTTAAGGCAGGGGGTCAGCAAACCTTTTCAGCAGGGGGCCGGTCCACTGTCCCTCAGACCTTGTGGTGGGCTGGACTATATTTTGGAAGAAAAAAAAATGAACGAATTTCTATGCGCCACAAATAACCCAGAGATGCATTTTAAATAAAAGCACATGTTCTACTCATGTAAAAACACGCTGATTCCCAGACTGTCCTCTGGCCGGCTTTAGAAGGCGATTGGGCCTTAGTTTGCCTACCCATGGTCAAGGTGTGATACATTGTTCTTCCCCTCCCTGTTTTATCCTTACAACAACCCTGTGAGGTAATTTGGCTGAGAGATGGTAATCCAGTGAGCTTCATGGCTGAGTGGTGATTGAACTTTGGACTCCCAGGTCCTAGGCCCTGATGTCGCTGAACTGGAGTCCAACAACATCTGGAGGGTCACCCTCTGGTTGACCTAGCTTCTTCCAAATGCACCTGAAGCTGCATGGCCACCACACCTGTGAGC
>NC_138131.1:78589142-78710609 GCF_964188305.1 Podarcis bocagei
TAGATGTAACAATATATAGCTCTTTGTGTTCCATATAAGGACAGGAGGATATGGGTGTATCTTTTAGGATTGGTTATAGCAATCAGCCAATAGGAAATTCAACCAGGCTGATTGGACAGAGGCAGCCACAGGAGGAGCAAAGGGGGCTGGATTAAGGGAATGTAAGTGCTGGCCATAATGGCAGGAGGCCAGGCCAGAGCTTGGTAACCATATACCACTGTGCCTCTCATTTATTTGTCTGACAAATAAATAATTATTTTAATTTCTCTATTGCTGCGTTGAATATTTCATTCCAGCTAAGCGTTAACCACAAGCAGGGTGCTACATTTTATGGTGCGCCTGTGACTCGGATCAGTGGTCTGCTGGAACGCAGCCCCTTCGCCCTATTGGGCAGGGTACAAGAGAGAGGATCTCTAAACTGCTTACCCAGCGCGCACTGGTAAATTTTTCCAGGGGGAACGCAGAAGTCTCGTCTGTCTGATACCCTGCTCACTGGCGGCGACGGACCGGGGGGAAACGGAACCAACCAAGGGTAAGTGCACAAAGGGATTTTTGGCCCTCCAATTAACTGGGAGGAAGAGAAGTCTTGATCAAACTTCTGCGTCTCAGTAAGTGGGAACTGAGTACGCTAGGTGCTTGGGTATATCAGATGGTGGTCTGGTGGGGGAAAAGGGAAGAATGGGAGGTAGTGTGTGGTGAAGTATCTAGCGCATTGTATGTGTGAGAAAGTACAGAGCAATCTGTAGCTGACCTGAGTGTGGAGTCGGCAGTACTTCGGTTCCTGGTAAGGCGACTTCACCAGGCAAGGAAACCCACGAAGCGTGTGTGTGAGTGACTGAGTGGATACTTCACAGGGCCATACAATGGGAGTTGGGGGTTCAAAAGGGGAAAATACACCTCTTGAATGTATGTTAAATAATTTTAAGAAAGCCTTCTCAGGGGCGTATGGAGTCAAAATGACGCCAGAGCGCCTGAGAACGTTATGTGAATTAGAGTGGCCGAAACAAAATACTGGATGGCCATCTCAGGGAACCTTTGATATAAATTTAGTAAGCAAACTTTGGTCTAACATCGCCAAAGAAACTGGAGGGTGCCCAGAACAATTTTCATATATAGATTCCTGGCTGAGCACATTAAATAAAAATCCTCCATGGATAAGGGAATGCAAAGTCCAACGATGCAAATTATTGGCTGTAAAAGCCGAAGCTAGGAAAGGAATCTTGCCAAATAAACTCAAACCCATTTTTGAGGGACCAGAGGAAGAGCTGCTTCCACCTCCACCCTATGCTCCACATCGAAGGGAGCCTAATCCAAACACTCCACCAGTTGTAACCCCAAGGCAAGAAAGTGGAATGAATAATGGGGCTGGAGTCACAGAACTTGATTCCTTGATAGATTATGAAAAATATCTTCAGGAGGCATTGGAGGCCTATAATAAAGCCCAAGCAGAAGCGGTTATTCCATCTGTGAGTCCCAGTAGAACTCCATCTACAGTCTCTTTTAGTGGAACAACTGATTGCCTACCCCAAACCCCTGTACATCCAAGTCCTAGAGAATTATTACAGAAGTTACAGGGAGACCTTAATCGGTCAGCAAGCAATACAGCCAGGCGTATAAGGCTGCTAAAAGAACGCCTTGGGACAAATACCATCCCCTATGATTTGAGGCCCCTAGAGCAAAGCGAAGAGAAAGATCACGTAGTAGCCCCTCTCAAAAGAGTATTTGATGCACTTGAGGAGCCTGTGCTGGTTAACGGGCAACTCGGACCACGGCCACCTCGAACTTCGACCCTGCAATATATTCCATTCACGACTACAGATCTGATGAATTGGAAAACACACACCCCATCTTTTGCAGAAAAACCTCAGGCTATGATGGACTTGGTGACTTCAATAATAAATACTCATAGTCCTACTTGGACAGATTGCCGCCAGCTCCTGAATACTCTGTTCACCACTGAGGAAAGGAGAGACATAATTGAAAAGGCACAGATATATTTGCGTGAGCAGGCCAGAGTGGGAAATATTTTTAATATTGACCGTCATCTCCAAGACAACTTTCCCTTGGAAGATCCTAATTGGGATCCAAACAATGTAATTCACCTGGCCAGACTTACCACTTACCGCCAGACGCTTGTGCAAGGTATCCGCAGGGCATGCCAGAAGCCCACTAATATGTCTAAAGTCTCAGAAGTAGAACAGAAACCAAATGAGAGTCCAGGAGACTTTTTAGAGAGGCTGCAAGAAGCCTATCGTATATGGACTCCTTTTGACCCTGAAGCCCCTGAAAACAGCAGAATGATTACTGCTACATTTGTGGCCCAGTGCGCTTCTGACATTCGTAAGAAAATTCAGAAATCAGAAGGATGGGAAGGGATGCTGATGAGCCAAATTATGGCCATTGCACGCCGAGTTTATCGGAATAGGGATGAGGCTGAGAAACAAGAGAAGAAGAAGTGGCAGAAGGAAAAGATGGTAATGCTAGCCACAGCAGTGAAGCAAGACTACCGCCCCTTAAATGGAGGGAGAGGGCGGGGAAGGAATCCACCACTGGGAAGGAATCAATGTGCGAATTGCAAGAAGGAGGGTCATTGGAAGCGGGAGTGTCCTGAACCCCTGAGGTTGGAAGAAGTACGCCCAGGCCCAGGCCCAGGCTCCGGCCCAAGAAACCAGGGACGGGGACGGGGAATGATCCGAAATGGAAGATATCAGAGACCTGGACAAGGACAGAGTAGAGACAATTTCATTGGACTGGCAGAGGAGGATTTTACCCAAGACTAGGAACGACCGGACTCCATAAAGTTAGGCTTCCAGGAGCCCACGGTCACGATTCAATTAGGAAGCCATTTAATAGACTTTATGATTGATACTGGGGCTGAATACTCAGTACTCCCAGAACTATTGCAGAAAAAGGCATCCAAAAGTGTAGTCATTAAAAGTGCCACTGGTCAGTCAGCTAAGAGGTCTTTCCTCCAACCTTTGGAATGCCAGATTGGGGGACATCGTTTAACCCATCAGTTTTTGTATATACCTGAGTGTCCAATACCTCTCTTAGGTAGAGATATGCTGTCCAAATTGCAGGCCCAAATCACCTTCACTCCTCGAGGTCCAGAAATGAAACTGCCATCAAAGGCAGCAGGAATAATTTCCCTCTCAGTACCTAAGGAACAATCATGGCGCCTAATGTCAGCCCTGCAAGTCCAACCCACATTGGATACAGAGTTAAACAAGCTCCTCCGAACTCTACAGGTGCCACCAGGAGTATGGGCCGAAAATAGCCCACCAGGAATGGCCAAGAATATAGCTCCAATTGTAGTAACCTTAAAACCTATGGCTACCCCTGTATCTGTAAAGCAATATCCTTTACCCCGGCGAGCAGCAGAGGGCATCCAGAAACATTTGGACCGCCTATTAAAATATGGTCTGCTTAAGCCCTGCCAATCAGAATGGAACACACCCCTTTTGCCTGTTCGAAAACCTGGGACAGATGAATACAGGCCAGTGCAGGACTTGAGGCTCGTAAACCAGGCTATCGAGACCTTGCACCCAAATGTACCAAACCCATATACCCTGCTGAGTTTGATCCCACCAGAAGCAACATTTTTTACTGTATTGGACTTGAAAGATGCATTCTTCTGTTGCCGGCTGGCACCACAGAGCCAACCTATATTTGCCTTCCAGTGGGAAGACCCTTTGACAGGAACAAAAGGCCAGCTAACCTGGACAAGATTGCCCCAGGGATTCAAAAATTCCCCAACTTTATTTGGCACTGCCTTGGCGAAGGATCTAACAAGTTACCCCTCAATACCTGGAGAAAAGGTGGTTCTGCAATATGTAGATGACCTTATACTAGCAGCAAAGGATTTTGATACCTGTAAAGAAGGTACAGAGGAACTGCTCCACTTGCTCTGGGAAGCTGGCTACCGAGTTTCCCAGAAAAAGGCACAGTTATGTTTAGAAAAGGTCAAATATTTGGGCTTTGACATCTCACACCAACAACGAGCATTGAGGCCAGAGAGGAAAGAAGCTATTTGCCTT
Organism: Podarcis bocagei; assembly: GCF_964188305.1. Taxonomy (NCBI): domain Eukaryota; kingdom Metazoa; phylum Chordata; class Lepidosauria; order Squamata; family Lacertidae; genus Podarcis; species Podarcis bocagei. The sequence continues at coordinate 78,593,180 of NC_138131.1, forward strand.
ATCAAGGAACCTACCACAAGGAAACAACTCAGAGGATTCCTGGGAACAGCAGGGTTTTGTAGACTATGGATACCTGATTTCAGCAGTCTGGCCAAACCCTTACATGAAAGCACTCGAGGTGCAGAAAAGGACCCATTCGTATGGGGACCTGAGCAGCAACAAGCCTTTTTAGTTATCAAACAACGACTTATGGAGGCCCCAGCCCTTGGACTGCCTAATTCGGAAAAACCCTTTCAGCTGTATGTACATGAACAGAATGGGATTGCAGCGGCAGTCCTGACCCAGAGATTAGGAAGTTGGAACCGTCCAGTAGCTTATTTGTCAAAACAATTGGACTCAGTAGCAAAAGGATGGCCTCCATGCCTAAGGGCAGTAGCGGCCACTGCAAGCCTTGTCAAAGAAGCTGATAAATTTACCTTCGGCCAGACGATGTATGTGAATGTACCTCATGCTGTTCTGACACTCATGGAATATAAGGGTAGTTATTGGCTAACGAACCCAAGGATGGCTAGGTACCAAGGCCTATTGTGTGAAAATCCTAGGATTCATCTACGAGTAGTGAATATGCTCAATCCAGCGACTTTGCTGCCCCTACCAGAGGTAGATGATGAAGAATCACATGATTGTCTCCAAATAATGGATGAAGTTTATTCCAGTAGACCCGATCTGAAAGATGAACCATTGAAAAATCCAGATGTTGTATATTATACTGATGGTAGCAGTTACCTGCATGAAGGTGCCAGACGAGCAGGATATGCTGTGGTCACCAATGAGGAAGTTGTGGAAGCTGAAGCTTTGCCTGCTGGCACCTCAGCACAAAAAGCTGAACTTATAGGTTTAACTAGAGCTCTGCAATTGGCAGCCGGATGTAAGGCAAACATCTATACTGATTCTAAATATGCCTTCTTAACCCTGCATGCACATGGTGCTCTATGGAAAGAAAGAGGTCTAATAGGAGCCCACGGGAAGGCCTTGAAATATGGACCTGAAGTAGAAATCCTGTTAGAAGCAGTATGGGCTCCAGAACAGATTGCTGTAATGCACTGCAAAGGTCATGGACGAGGAAGGGATCCAATAACCAGAGGAAATCATGCTGCTGACAAAGCAGCCCGAGAGGCAGCCCAAAAGCCTGTGGGAGGATTTATAGCAGCCCTCATACCAGAGGTAGTTCCAGAAGAAGTTAAACCTCACTATACCCCAGAAGAGAGGAAGTGGGCTGAACAGGAAGGAGCAGTTGTGAAGGACGGTTGGATGATCCTGCCAGACAATAGGATTTATGTACCTCATCATCTAGCAGGCACAATTGTAAAAATTATCATGAATCTACTCACCTTGGCGGTACTGCAACCAGAGAGAGTCTCAGTCGGAAGTTGTATATTATTAATCTATCACAATTAGCAACTTGCATTTCACAGAAATGTGTTCTTTGTGCTAAAAACAATCCCAGGCAGGGACCGGTACAACCTCCTGGAATCCAACATGTGGGATATGTCCCCATGGAAAGCCTAATTGTGGACTTCACAGAGCTGGTCCCTTCTAAGGGATTCAAGTATCTCCTTGTGTTTGTAGATACTCTTACCGGATGGGTTGAAGCTTTTCCCACCCGAACTGAAAAGGCACGAGAGGTAACTAAGAGACTCCTGACTGAATTGATCCTGAGGTTTGGATTACCTAGATGCATTGGAAGTGATAATGGGCCAGCGTTCATTGATCAAGTAGTACAAGAAGTATGTCGAGTCCTACAAGTGAAATGGAGACTGCATGCAGCCTATAGGCCTCAGAGTTCAGGGAAAACTGAAAGAATGAATCGGACTCTGAAAACCCAATTGGCAAAATTAACCCAGGAAACGGGATTGGGATGGGTAGATGTGTTATCCATAACACTGTTTCGTGTTCGGTGTGCACCCACAAAAAGACTTAAGTTGTCACCTTTTGAGCTCCTGTATGGGAGACCGCCCTCCTTTGTTCAGGATATTTCAGCTGATCTTAAACAAATAGGAGACCATGTGACACAGGGACAAGTGCAATCTCTCTCCCGTGTTTTTGTTTCTCTTAACAGGTGGGCCCTCGAGCGCACGCCGTGCAGCATTGCCGAGCCGATTCATCAGTTCCAGGCTGGCGATAGCGTATGGGTGAAAGAGTGGAAACGTGATCCACTTGCACCTAAGTGGCGTGGACCTTACACCGTCTTGCTCTCTACTCCAACAGCGGTGAAGGTAGCTGAGGTGACCCCCTGGATTCATCACTCCCGTTTGAAGAAGTCCGAAGGCAGTTGGACGTGCAAAGGTGACCCCTCTAATCCTCTTAAACTGACTCTCTCCAAAAACCCCTGTATCTAGCCCTACCGGGAACGGGCTAGGTCACGGGCAACATTAGACGACCGGCCTGCTGCAGCCACAACCTGGAAGCTGGCTGACCTGCGCACGCCTGAAGCTTGAGGAGCATCTGAACCAGCGATTGTGAAAGGAAAGATTCTCTTATACAATTAATTGACTGCCCCCCCCCTTGTGGAACAATTATCAGAGATATTACTCATTGGGGATCCTCGGGATATATGTTTTGGTCTTGGTGGTTCCCCATTTCTGTCACTGGGGGAATTATATTGGGACTAATATTTATTTGCTATCACAATAAGGTAATCTTTTGTGGAAGGAATGCATATGCTAGACATCAACATGATTTTATTATTAATCCTGATCCCTTGGGAAGGGGAAGGGTCCTTGAATCTGACCAAATTGACTAAATATGGATTCCGCCATGACCACAATATGTGGGTAGGTTTAGCTGAAATGGTAGCCAATGTTGCAAATAGGACCAATTGCCTTGTTTGCTCTCTTGGGCCAGATGATTCAGAGGGAGGTATGCCCTTATTACCGATACCATTAGATGCCATTGGTATGGTAAGCGAAATACCACACCAAACAGAAATACAGAATTTCCCCGGATGGAACTCAACTAAACCATTACGAGTTATACCTGTACAAGGGGAATTCTGTGTACATAAATCATCAGATGCAGCTGATTCTACCATGATAGGCTCTTCTCATTGTCACTATACTTGGGATAATATTAAGAATACCTGGGCACACGATACTACCTATCGAACTCGGAATACCTTGCCCTGTGCACCTCCTTTTATTCATGCATGGAAAGTGGTATGGAACATAACTGTGACAGAAAAAGGCAATCTAACATACTGCACTGTGAACTCTCTGCCTCTTTTGATATTTCGCCTTCTGTACTCCACGTACCAAAAACCTCAGACCCGATGGTTGTGGTGGATATGTGGAGAATGGGCATACAAGAAACTCCCCTCCAAATGGAGTGGGACTTGTTTCCTGGGATGGGTATTACCACCAATGTGGATTATGCCCACTAATTTGGCCAAGCGTACACGAAGAAACGCTGATATTTCTCATATAGCAGGAGGAAGTACCCAAAGTTGGAGCGGTACTGATGATTGGCCACCAGAGCGCATTATAGCCTATTATGATCCTGCCTCCTGGAATCCTGGTGAGCTCATACAAGGGGCACGGGATCCTATTTATAATCTAAACAGAATAATTCGATTGCAAGCAGTAGTGGAACTTGTAACCAATGCAACGGCCCAGAGTTTGAGACTTATTGCACAACAGTTGGATGAAAGTAGAGCCGCCATTTTGCAGCTGAAAATGGGAATGGATTATGTACTTGCCAAGCAGGGAGGCCTATGTGGAGTCTTGAACTTGACAGGGAATGCCTGTTGCTTTAACATTTCAGATAATGGTGAGGCAATCCGTGTGTTGGCCACAAAGATGGAGAATATAGCACATGTCCCAGTACAAACATGGGAAGGATGGGATATGGGATGGCTCACCAATTGGTTACCTAATGTCACAGGACTCAAAGGGATACTATTGTCTTGCTTGTTTTTCTTGACAGTAGTGGTAATGGTTTTATGTATGATGCCATGTATCATTTCATGTTTTAGAAGTACAATTAGCAAGATGGTTTCAAATGAAACTCTACCTCATATCATGGCCCTATACAGAGCTTTACCTCAGGAATATGATGAAGATCAAGCTATCAAGGACACTTGGGACGAAGGTCCTTGAGCTTGAAAGGGGGGAATGAGGCATCAGGCATAAGCCTGCATTTTATTAATGTTTGGTCAGGATTTGTATATTAAAGAGAGAGCTTAAAGATTTTAAAAAGTTTTATGCCAGGCAGACCAGCTGCTTAAGAAAACACTGGCAATGTTTTCCTCCTAGACAAGGGGCCCCCTTTTGATTTATAGCAGAAAACAATTCTCAAAGTCGTAAAAGCTGGAATTACAGACTGAGTAAGGACACTGACCCTACATGTTACAGAAGATAAAAAAAAGGCAGAGATAAATATAATTAATAGTTGGTAAATAGTAAAATAATACCAATGTGCCTCCCAGTAAAATGAGCTAGATCTTCTTTCTAAGGTTAAAGACCAAATGGAGAAGCATCTAGCTGGCAGAAAGAGAGGCTTTTTGGGAAGTCTTTTTAAAGCATTTTTGGGAAGTCTCTTTTTAAAAGCTGTTTCTTTCTTAAACTGAGAGAGTTTGAGGGCAATAAATGTTGGGAAGAGCTAATGGGGAAAGCAACTGGCTGGAGAAGGGGGGGGTGTAAACTGAAGAGGCTTCTTTTGAAACTGCTTTTTTTACTGAGTTCCCTTTTCTACTTTACAAAGACCTTATTCCTTTTAAGAGGCTACCTGTGTTGTGTATTAAATATATTGTCTTAAATGTAATTATGCAAAGGATTTAAGAAATGCTAGATTTCATATAGTTGTAAGAGTTGTATTTTGAAATTAAGTCAGCCACCAGTCTAGCCCCCCTGCCAGACAGGAAGACGCCATCCAAGCTGTCCTGATATATTAGTTGTCAGACATTTGTTTAGAAACCTTCAAATGAAGGAGATCTTTCAATGTTGATGTGAAACTCAAGATCCTTGACATATGTTTAAGATAAAAATTTAAGATTAACCATTTGTTTTAGAAGGCAATAGGGCAAGGAGGGCAAGAGGTGAGCTGGTAATTAAGATTCCTTGTTGAGACACATGTAAGATATATTACTACTTATTTGTCATTTATAGATGTAACAATATATAGCTCTTTGTGTTCCATATAAGGACAGGAGGATATGGGTGTATCTTTTAGGATTGGATATAGCAATCAGCCAATAGGAAATCCAACCAGGCTGATTGGACAGAGGCAGCCACAGGAGGAGCAAAGGGGGCTGGATTAAGGGAATATAAGGGCTGGCCATAATGGCAGGAGGCCAGGCCAGAGCTTGGTAACCATATACCACTGTGCCTCTCATTTATTTGTCTGACAAATAAATAATTATTTTAATTTCTCTATTGCTGCGTTGAATATTTCATTCCAGCTAAGCGTTAACCACAAGCAGGGTGCTACAGTATGACCAAAACCATTTCCCTTACTGTCTTCCTTAAATACATCTTGCAAAAGACGGTAAGTGTGCGGGAAAGAGAGTTTGAATCGGATTAGTCTGCTCTTGTATTTATGTTCCCCTAAACCAAGCATGTCCAAAGTCCACTTTGGGGGCCTTCCACCCATCTCTCCTAGATCTCAAAATGCATTGGTTTTGTCATATTTCCTGCTATCCTGCCAAAGAATTTAAATTTTCCCAATGTTCTTTTAGACCAGGCATGTCCAAAGTCCAGTTCAGGGGCCTAATCTGGCCCTCTGGTCGATTTAATCCGGCCCTCGTGGCGGTTTATTTACTAGGGCAAAACTTCCCCCCAAAAAGCTCAAGAACTTTAATCCTAAAAAAAGGTCAGCACCTCTGAGGTCAAATCCTTAAAAAAGGCTCAACAATTGTGGGGTTTTACTGTTAATATGCTTCTTCTTAATTGCATTTCACTATTAATATACTTCTTAATTGTATTTCAGTTCAACAATGACTTTGATAAAATACATCTTTTGTGACGTGCAGAAGGCTTGAGTTACCTATGAGGTGCAACAGTTACCATATAGCATATATTCAATATAAAAAACAGCAACAATTGGTTGTTGACAAAGGACAGCTGGCATATATATATAAAAGATATTAACTGATATGCATGCCATTCCAGATATAGCTATATAATCTCTACTGTTGGTAAGAGAAGAACTTTGGAGCAGGCATTTTCAAAAAAAGAGTTTTTTATGAACCGCTCTAATACCAAGTTACCGTCAGGAGCTGAGGGGCCGTATCAAACCTCAATCCAGCCATCACATCACAGAGCAGCCTTTTGGGCTCCTGTGAAAGACATACTAATATTCGTGTAAAAACTCTGTTTTGTGTTTCGAAGGTTGCCGAAGCCGAGGAATGCTACAATACAGCTCTCCGTTTATGTCCGACTCACGCGGATTCTCTTAATAACCTGGCGAACATCAAGCGAGAACAAGGGAATATCGAGGAGGCTGTCCGCCTCTACCGGAAAGCTCTTGAGGTACGTGCGTGGAGAATTACAACAATTAAATTGACATATAAGGGTTAGGCATGCGTACCCTGGACTCCTAGTCTGGGTCTTTTTAAAAATCGCCAATCAAATTTTTCTTGATCAATAACGGAAATAATGGTGAAGAAGTGAAAGTGAAGTAGCATTTTGAGGCTCGACAAAGCATGGTCCGATAAGTCCCTTTTGGAAGGAAGAGGGTCTGTCCCCCTTTTTATATTCCTAGGCCTCCTGGAATGACCAAAAATCTGCTTTTTCATCAGAAGAACAATGCAAGGTGTTAAGGAACGGTACAGAAATTGAAATAAAAGCTGGGCACATGCTGTTCTCTGTGTCGGCTGAGCTTGATCCCCTGACAGTCTTATTTTCTAACAGTATTTCCTATGCGTACGAAAAAGGCAGTTCATAGGCCCATTATTATTATTATTATTATTATTATTATTATTATTATTATTATTATTATTATTATTATTATTATCATTACCACAAATCATTCCAAACGGTGATTTATTTTGCAGCCAGCCCCTGCCACATTTGAGCATCAAAGAGGGGCTCTTTAAAATACGGCATTGGTCATTTGACAGTCTGATCTCCCAACAGTATTTCCTATGCATGCTAAAAAGGCAGTCCATAGGTTCCTCCTCCTCCTTAATTTTTGCAAGTCAATCCAAATGAGGATTTATTTCACGCCCACAACCTTTGAGCCTCAAAGAGCAGCCTCCATCTCTTTAGAATGCTTCTCAGGGAAACTAAGAGTGAGCTTCTTCCCCGCAGGTCTTCCCGGAGTTTGCAGCTGCGCATTCAAATTTAGCCAGTGTTTTGCAACAGCAGGGGAAGCTCCAGGAGGCCCTCATGCACTACAAGGAGGCCATCAGGTGAGCTTCCAAAGCCATGGGGAAAATAGATTGAAAGAGCTCCTCCTTACTGTATTTTAATCTTTTGCTGGAAGCCGCCCAGAGTGGCTGGGTATAAATAATAAATTATTGTTGCTGTTGTTAATAATTATTATTACTCCTCATGCGCTGGTCTGGTGCCTGTGGGAAAGCTCTCCTCTTGTGGATAAAGCACTTTCTCTTTTTCTTTTAGGTTTTTTTATTTTTTATTTTTATTTTTATTTTATTTTTTGTCCCTTGAAGGACAGCCAAATTTAAATAACAATTCGACACACAGCTGCGAGGCATTTGCGAGCTTTTTTGCGGAGAAGGTCCTGTTGCTCCGCCATGACCTCCCTGCCAATTTGGATACAATAAAGGAACTGGAGGCCCCTCGACTGTCCTCGGGTCCAGTATTGGACCACTTTGACCGGATATCTCCAGCCGATGTGGACAGACTCCTCCGAGCTGGAAAGCCCACCACCTGTCCTCTTGACCCGTGCCCGTCCTGGCTGATTAGAGCGTGCCCAGACAAGGTGCGGGCCCCCCTGGGGGATATCATCAATTTGTCCCTTGGCACTGGGATATTCCCAGGGGAACTGAAGGAGGCAGTGGTGTGTCTGCTCTTAAAGAAAACATCATTAGATCCTTTAGATCTATCCAATTACCGCCCGGTTTCGAATCTTCCATTCCTGGGTAAGGTGATTGAGAGAGCGGTTGCTGAACAGCTTGGTAGGTTTCTGGATGAAACATCTGCTCTCGATCCATTCCAGTCCGGCTTCCGCGCTGGTCATGGGACCGAGACGGCTCTGGTCGCCCTAACAGATGATCTCCGCAGGCAGCTGGATCGAGGCGGGTCGGGGCTGCTGATTCTTCTAGACCTGTCAGCAGCCTTCGACATGGTCGATCACGAACTTCTGGACCACCGCCTTGCCGACGTGGGGATCCAGGGCACAGTCCTTCAATGGCTGCGCTCGTTTCTCTCCGGTCGGGGACAGAGGGTGGCGCTTGGGGGGGGAATTGTCATCGCGCCACTCCTTGGTGTGTGGAGTGCCTCAGAGTGCGATACTCTCCCCGATGCTTTTTAACATCTTTATGCGCCCCCTCGCCCAGCTTGTCCGGAGTTTTTGGCTGGGTTGCCATCAGTATGCCGATGACACCCAACTCTATCTGTTGATGGATGGCCATCCTTACTCGGCCCCAGATACACTGACCAGATGTCTGGAAGCTGTGGCTGGATGGTTACGTGGGAGCCGGTTGAAGTTAAATCCTTCGAAGACAGAGGTCCTCTGGCTGGGACGGAGCGATATGGGATTGAGGGGGCAACTCCCATCTCTTGCATGGGTGCAATTAGTGCCAGCATCGTCCGTTAAGAGTTTGGGTGTAATCTTCGACACCTCCCTTTCCATGGAGGCGCAGATTACAGCTATAACAAAGGCGGCATTTTTTCATCTCCGCCAAGCTAAGCAGTTGGCTCCTTATCTCTCTCACCCTGACCTAGCCACTGTGATCCACGCGACGGTCACCTCCAGACTGGATTATTGTAACTCGCTCTACGTGGGGCTGCCCTTGAGACTGACCCAGAAACTCCAGCGGGTGCAGAATGCCGCGGCGAGACTCCTTACGGGGTCTTTGCTGCGAGATCATATCCATCCGGTGCTGTACCAGCTGCACTGGCTCCCGGTGGAGTACAGGATCAGGTTTAAGGTGCTGGTTTTAACCTTTAAAGCCCTATACGGCCTAGGACCCTCGTACCTATGGGACTGCCTCTCCTGGTATGTCCCACAGAGAAATTTACGGTCTGCAAATAAAAACACCCTAAAGATCCCAGGTCACAGAGAGGTTAGGTTGGCCTCAACTAGAGCCAGGGCTTTCTCGGCTGCGGCTCCAATCTGGTGGAACGCTCTGTCACAAGAGACTAGGGCCCTGTGGGACCTGACATCCTTCCGTAGGGCCTGCAAGACAGAGCTGTTCCACCAGGCCTTTGGTCAGGGCGCAGACTGACTCCCTCCTCTGGCAACCTGCACAGAATTTTGCTTGATGGTTGCCATTAATTTGATTTTAATTTGATTTAATTAATTTTATAATGAATGTTTTAAAATGTTGGACTATTTTGATTGTTGTTAGCCGCCCTGAGCCCGGCTTCGGCTGGGGAGGGCAGGATATAAATATTATTATTATTATTATTATTATTATTATTATTATTATTATTATTATTATTATTATTATTATTCAGTTTTTTTATTTTATCATTTTATTTCCATACACTCCAAACATTTTCAATATATACAATACTGGGATTATACAAACCCCTTGGACTCTCCCCCACCCCCCACCCCCCGTTTCCATATTTTGCCATCTTTTCTTGCATGTAATTACAATGATTCGTTCTATTCCATTTCCTTATTTGCTACTTTGGCTTCATCAATGTTATATCAATCCTGCCTGTGGAAAACCATCTAATTCGATTTTAATTTGATCCTGATTTGTTTTTAGGAGGTAATTTAATTATTGTTTGATTTTATACTAATGTTATATATTTGATGTTAGCTGCCCTAAGACCGGTTTCGGCCAGGGAGGGCGGGATACAATTATTATTATTATTATTATTATTATTATTATTATTATTATTATTATTATTATTATTATTATTATTATTTCTAAATATGTATCTTTAAGGTATTCAATAAATTTTTCCCATTCTTGTTTAATTTTTTTTTATATATAAATAGTTTTTATTAAGTTTTAGCATTTTATATTCAACACAAACATCATTCTTGCAGACAGCATAGATGAATCCCAATCTCCCCCAGCTTCCCTCTTCTGGTTTTTTAAATATTTACTTCTCCTGCCTATCTCATTCTCCCTTAATTTTGCCATCTTTGAACTAACGATGGTTATATCCTTAAGGTTTTTGCACCATGCTTTTTCACATTTCATCTTCATTATTTTCCCCATTTTGTCCTTTTAACTTTTTTCTTTGCTTAAATTTCCTATCATCTTGATGTCTGATCTTCACAGTCATTTTGATAATCCACTCTTCTTTTGTTGGGACCTTCTCTTCCTTCCACATCCGGGCTAAGAACATTCTGGCATAAATAGAATACACTGTCTTTTTAGGTCTCTTGGTATTTCTTCACCCGTTAAACCTATTAGAAAGGCTTCTGGTTTTTACACAAATGTTCTCTCCCCCCCCCCCAGTTAATTATACAGTGGTACCTTGGTTCTCAAACTGAATGTGTTCCAAAACCAAGGTGCATTTTCCCATAGAAAGTCATGCAAAACGGATTAATCCGTACCAGACTTTGAAAAACAATCCCTAAAACAGCCATTTAACATGAATTTTACTATCTAACGAGACCACTGATCCCTAAAATGAAAGCAGTCATCCATGTACTGTACTCTAAAATAAATACAACAGTCTTGTAAATGATAAAAATGAAAATTATTTTTTTTCCTCACCTGCACTGATGATAGTCATTGTTCGGATGGGGACCGGGGCTTCTATCCGTTTCTGCAATCACACAATCAATCAATCAATCAATCAATCAGTAACTAAACTGGGATCCGCACAGTCGCAAAAACAAATGAACCAAAAAAGCCTCCGAAACAAAAACACCACATAAATTGCAAAAACCAAAGCACCAAACTTAATCTGTTCCCGAAGTCTGTTTGATTGGTGCAGGCGCCCCAGAAAGAATAGCTGACAGCCAAATTTGATGTTTGGCTTCCGAAAAACGCCTGGAAACTGGAACACTTTTTCTGGGTTTTCGGCATTTGGGAACCAAAGCGTTTGAGTAGTAGTAATAATAATAATAATAATTTGTTTTTGTTTGTATCCCACCCTCGCCGGCCAAGGCTGGGCTCAGAGCAGCTAACATCATAAAAACAACACAACGAGCCTAAAAGCAGACATCAAGTAATTCAAATAAAAATTAATTCAGACAAGTTAAAATCCGGGCAGGTGGCAATTATTAGGGTGGAATTGAGAGTGATTAATAATTGCCAGAATTGAGGAGCATGGAATTTCCCAAAAGGAAAGTGCTGCTTGTCCGTATGAAGAGGATGCCACAATGCTGAACCTTTCTGTATAAAAAACCTTCTGTATAAAGAAACCTGTATAAAAAACATTTGAGAACCAAGGTCTCACTGTCTCACATGACCACTAGGGTGGTTCATAAAAAAACACTTTTTTGAAGATGCCTGCTCCCAAAGTCTTATCTTACTACACTAGGGATTATATAGCTATATCTGAAATTTTGTGCATATCAGTTAATATCTCAACCCTCCATGAAAATAGCTGTTTTCTTGGACGTTTTCCTATTTTGTGAAGGCTTTGGAGAAGGCATTTTTTAAAAAAGTTTTTTTAATGAACTGCCCTAAAGACCACCGTATAGGATAGAAAGAGCCTTCTTGACCCTTACATTTCCAGCGTAACTTCAGAGTATTTTTGTACCAAAATGGCACTTTTTCTCTCCCCCTCCATGTCAGAATCAGTCCCACTTTTGCAGACGCCTATTCCAACATGGGGAACACCTTGAAGGAAATGCAAGACGTCCAGGGAGCTCTGCAATGCTACACAAGAGCAATCCAGATAAATCCTGCGTTTGCCGATGCCCACAGCAACCTCGCTTCCATCCATAAGGTAAGCTTTGTGTCTCTGCTAAATCTATTTTTTAAAAAAAAAAACTGGGGGGGGGGGGGCAGCAGGGGAATCTTAGTTTTTACAAAAGGAAAACAACTGGCAAAAGCCGTCCCAAACCGAGATGGGGCACAAAAAGAAAAAGGGGAGAATTGGAATTTATGCTGGAAGTGTGAGGAGGCAGAGGGCACGCCGATACGTTTATGGTGGGGCTACAGAAACGTTAAAAAATTCATGAGGAAATAAAAAAGATGATCAGAATTAATTTAGAGGGGAAAACCAGAGGCATATTTACTGAGTATAAGAGGTAAAGAAATACCACAAGATGGGAAGATATTATTCTTATACGCGACAGCTGCAGCAAGGCTACTCCTTGCACAAAACTGGAACAGGAAATATATACCCACAAAGGATGACTGGATAAAGAAACTAATTGAATTTATAGAACTGGCAAGGTCAAGTGCAGTAATAAGGTACCAATCAAACTGGAAAATAAAAATATAATGGAAATGGTTTGAAGATTATGTGTTCAAGTACTGCTCAAAAACTAACATGTTGATATGTTTGGTTTAATGTTTGTAAATCTGGTTTATAATAATAATAAATAGTAAGTTAAAAGAGTTAAGAAATATAAATTTAGATAAAAATTGCAATGTGAATGTGAGTGAAGGAAGTCACGTGGGTATTTGGGTAAATGCTGAGTTGTGTATAGGGTTAGATGTGGGGAATCCATATATGTAATGTATAGTGTTGAAAATGTACGGCAACTAGCATGTAAAATGAAATCAAAAATAAATAAATAAATAGGGGGGAAATAAAAATGGCAATGTGAAATATTATATAGGAGGGTGAGGGGCGGTGGAGGGAAGCCACGAGGGTGGTTTTAATGTCTGAAATTTTGGGTGGTAGGGTAATACGAATTTTGTTTTGTGTCTATGTGTTTGTTTGTAAATAATTTTTTTAAAAGGAAAATGAAAAAATTGCTATTTTTACTTTGAAATAAAAATGGGGGGGAGGTCTTATACGGGTGATTGGGTGGGTGAATGGCTCATTTTCTTAAATTTGAGCCCCCCCAAATAGAGGGTGGCTTATATAGACGGAAAGTATGGTGGAGTTCCACACCCAAAAATCTCATTGTGACTTCCAATCACCCCTACGTCACATTTCCGATGGCGCCCTTTTGCTCGTCTCTCCTAGATCTCAAAATGCATTGGTTTTGTCATATTTCCTGCTGTCCTTTGTCAATCCACACCTGCCAAAGAATTTAAATTTTCCCAACATTTTTTTTTAGACCACACATGTCCAGCGTGTGGCCGGGGAGCGTAACCTGGTTTACTTACTGGGGCAACCCCCCCCCCCAAATGCTCAACAACTTCAATCCTAAAAAGAGCTCAACAACCTTGGGGTTAAATCCTAAAACAGCTCAACAAATTTGCCCCGCCCTCATGTCAAATCTGGCCCTCTTTGGGAAAATTTGGGCACCCCTGTAAATTTAGACAATACAGTCCTATCTCGGGTTAAATATGCTTCAGGATGAATATTTTTGGGTTGCGCTCCGCAGTGACCCAGAAGTAACGGAGCACGTTACTTGCGGGTTTCGCCGCATGCACAGACCCTCAAAATGATGTCATGCGCAGAAGCGGCGAATTGCGACGTGCAGATGCGGGTTGCATTCGCTTCAGGATGCGAACGGGGCTCCGGAACGGATCCCATTCACATCCAGAGGTACCACTGTACTCTGCAAGTGTCCTGTTCTCTATGAAATGTTTCTTCCAAAACCTCTCGTAATTCTGCCTGTATTATAATCTTGCTAATTCTGCGTATTTTAGCCTTTTTGCTAGCTACGCCAACTTAGTAGGGATGGGATTCTCCTTTCCATCCTTTGTCTGTTAAGATTCTCGCTGCGGCTATTGTAGACACTGTGACTTGCCATTGTTTTATAACCATTTATTGTAACATTTATTCTATGATCAATTACAATAATCATTCATTGTAATATTCATTTATTGTACGATTAATTACAATTTATTGTAATTGTTAAGAGTAGGTTTCTATTGAATTTTTACATGCTGATACTCAATATTATTCTATAGCATGGGGAGGCAAACTACGGCCCCATGGCCTTCTCAATCTAGCCGGGAGTCGGCATGTTTTGACACAAGTATAATGTGTCCTTTTATTTAAAATGCACCTCTGGGTTATTTGTGGGACATAGGAATGCGTTCCTTTTTCCCCCTCCCCAAAATCTAGTCTGGCCCCCACAAGGTCTAAGGGACAGTGGACGGCCCCCTGCTGAAAAAGTTTGCCGACCCCTGTTCTATTCCAATGATTGTTGAATGTTACTTTATAAGTCTACCAGGTGTGGATCATCGTGCCTTCTGTCTGTTCTTCATCTTTGGTTTTGATGGTTGAGAAAAAAAGCTAGTGGCAATTGCTGAAATATCCCTCCCTTTCTAGGATTCCGGAAACATCCCAGAGGCAATTGCTTCGTATCGCACCGCCTTGAAACTGAAGCCGGATTTTCCTGACGCTTACTGCAACCTGGCGCACTGTTTGCAGGTGAGGCAGAGTTTTAAGGGCCAACACTCCCAGGGTTTCCGGCATTTGGGAACCGAGGCGTTTGAGTCCCAAGGTACCACGGTAATGGTAAAAGCGTCACCTAATTCAGGAATTGTCCAATGTCACTTTAGAGACCAACTCAGTTTGTTCTGTGTCTAAGCTTTCATGTGCAGGCAGACTTATTCAGATACACTGAAGCGGAAGTCCCCACACCCTGATATTTAGAGGGAGGGTGGGGCGGGGTATTTCTCTGAACGGTAGTAGGACTCAATCGGTATGGTCAACCTGTGGACGACTGTGTCTCATTACATATCCTAGAATCATAGAATCATAGAATCATAGAGTTGGAAGAGACCACAAGGGCCATCGAGTCCAACCCCCTGCCAAGCAGGAAACACCATCAGAGCACTCCTGACATATGGTTGTCAAGCCTCTGCTTAAAGACCTCCAAAGTAGGAGACTCCACCACACTCCTTGGCAGCAAATTCCACTGTCGAACAGCTCTTACTGTCAGGAAGTTCTTCCTAATGTTTAGGTGGAATCTTCTTTCTTGTAGTTTGGATCCATTGCTATCCTAAATATCCTAAAACTATTTCTTGTAGTTTGGATCCATTGCTATCCTAAATATCCTAAAACTATTTCAGGTCATCTGCGTACCATCCCTTGTTTTTTCAGTCATTCACAGTTGCCAGCAGGTGGACTTATACCATTGACTCCTACTACCCTTCGGAGAAAAACCCCAACTCACCCTCCCACTATATATCAGGGTCTGGGGGCTTCTCCTTACTCTTATATAGCAGGGTCTGGGGACTTCTCCCTCTGTATATCAGGGTCTGGGGACTTCCGCTTCAGTGTATCTGAAGAAGTGTGCATGCACACAAAAGCTTATATCAGGCATCCCCAACCTGCGCCCCCCCCGATGTTTTGGCCTACAACTCCCATGATCCCTAGCTAACAGGACCAGTGGTCGGGGATGATGGGAATTGTAGTCTAAAACATCTGGAGGGCCGAAGGCTTGGGGTGCCTGGCTTATACCAAGAACAAACTTTGTTGGTCTCTAAGGCACTACTGGACAATTTTTATATATATTTTGACTTCATCAGACCAATACGGCTACCTACCTGAATCTAGAACCCTGGTTTTCTTTGCCCCCTTTCAGATCGTCTGTGATTGGACCGATTACGACGAGAGAATGAAGAAGCTTGTCAGTATTGTGGCTGACCAGCTGGAGAAGAACCGGCTCCCTTCGGTGCACCCCCATCACAGCATGCTGTATCCACTGTCTCACGGCTTCCGAAAGGCTATTGCCGAGAGACATGGGAACCTTTGCCTGGACAAGGTGGGTCTATGCTGTGAAGAGGTGTGCGCCGCTCCGTTCCGTCAGAGTTTGAATGCTTTCATGTTGGCTTTGGATATATAATAATATATAATAATTTATTATTTCTACCCTGCCCATCTGTCTGGGTATCCTCAGCCACTCTGGGTGGCTGCCAACCAAATATTAAAAACACAAGGCAGCATTAAATATTTAAAAACTTCCCTAAACAGGGCTGCCTTCAGATGTCTTTTAAAAGTGAGATAATTGCTTATTTCTTTGACATCTGATGGAAGGGCGTTCCACAGGGCGGCCGTCACCACGAGAAGGCCCTCTGCCTGCTTCCCTGTAACTTGGCTTCTTGCAGGGAGGGAAGCGCCAGAAGGCCTTCGGGAGAGGGACCCCGGTGTCCGGGGTGGAGATGCTCCTTCAGGTCTACTGGGCCGAGGCCATTGAGGGCTTTCAAGGTCAGCACCGACACTATGAATTGTGCTTGGAAACGTACTGGGAGCCAAAGCAGATCTCTTGGGACCGGTGGTATGTGGTCTCAGTCAGACTGGATTTAAATCCTTTATTTTACAGAAAGGTTTGATCTTGCTGGCATCCTCTTAATATTGACAACCAGAGGAAAGTTTCATCTGCTGGGCTGTTTAGGGCTTTCAAGGTCAGCACCAACACTTTGAATTGTGCCCGGAAACGTACTGGGAGTCAATGCAGGTCTTTCAAGACTGGTGTTATGTGGTCTCTGCGGCTGTTCACGGCCCCCAGTCTGGCTACCACATTCTGGATTAATTGCAGTAAGGTAGCCCCACATAGAGCGCATTGCAGTCGTCCAAGCTGGAGATAACAAGAGCATGCGCCACTCTGGCAAGAGAGTCCGTGGGCAGGGAGGGTCTTATCCTGCATCCCAGATAGAGCTGCCCTGGACACAGAACAGACCTGTGCCTCCATGGGTCCAAAATGACCCCCAGACTGTGCAGCTGGTCCTTCAGGGGCACAGTTGCCCCGTTCAGGACCAGGGAGTCCCCCCCACCCGCCCACACACCACAGAACTTCAGTCTTGTCAGGATTCAACCTCAACCAGTTAGCTGCCATCCATCCTCCAACCGCCTCGAGGCACCCGCGCAGGAACTCCACCGCCTTTGCCGGCTCTGATTTGAAAGAGAGGTAGAGCTCTCTATCAGGCTTCCTCAACCTTGGCCCTCCTGATGCTTTTGGCCTACAGCTCCATGGTCCCTAGCTAGCAGGTCTAGTGGTCAGGGATGATGGGCACTGTAGTTTGAAAACAGCTGGAGGGCCAAGGTTTAGGAAGCCTGCTCTGTATTGGCGCCAATGGCTGTTAAGCGAAAAAATTCCAGGGTGAGTGACTCCTTGACAGCCTAGCTCACCGGGGCACTTGTCCCCCATGGGTCCATGCTGTCAGTAAAAGGAGGAAGTCCCAGCCCGGTAATTTGGAGCAAAACAGTGGTCAGTAGACCATGATTCTTACTGTTGCACCACAGGTCTGCCCAGGAGTAAGAACCCCGAGCATGGGGCAATGTCAACTTTTAAAACTTCCTTCTTCCCCCCAGAATACACTTCAAGCAGCATCGTTGATACATCATCACTACATCACTAGCACATCACAAATGAGGAGGGGTATACAAGGGTTATGCATTCACTATGAGGTCCCTTTATCAGACCCCTTAAATCTCCATCACTGAAAGAACAATAAAACTCTTGACACGTCCTTTCCCACTGGACTTGTCTGGAGATGGGCATTCAGAACACCTGCCTTGCTAAACTGCCTTGGCAGATGTCTATGGTTGCCCCCTTGGTCTCTCCCTCGGTGGGGTGCCGTGTATGTGCTCTCAGGCTTGGGGAATTCTGGCGGGATGCCCTGTTCCTGCTGCCTACATGACTTCCTGCTTCTTGGCTCATGGAGGGAGGTGGAGCCCAAATTCGTTCAAATGGCGGAATGAGGAGAGTCGGTTAAAGCATAGATTTTCTGCGTGTCTTTCTTGGGCTGTCAAGTCAAAGGTATGTATATTTGTAACATTGGAACAACTTCAAAGATGTGGCCTCATGTCCCCCACCCCCATGTCATTTCCGTAACCCGGCTTTCTTGAATCCCCTTGCTAAATCAACGTGCTCCACAAGCCGCCTTACGAGCACCCCAAGGACCTGAAAGGCAGTGAGGGCCGGCTCCGCGTTGGCTACATGAGCTCTGACTTTGGGAACCACCCCACCTCCCATCTCATGCAGTGAATCCCAGGCATGCACAATTCGGACAAATTTGAGGTGAGGTGCACAAGAGGGCAGCTGTGTGAGTAGCTCAGGCAGCAGAGCGCTGAGACTCTGAATCTTGGGGTCATGGGTACGAGCCCCACGTTGGGCCAAACGAATGAATACAGCCTAGGACCGCCTCTCCACGGAGGATCTAACAGTCTGCAAATAAAAAAATGTTAGAGGTCCTGGGCTTCAGGGAGATTAGGCTGGCCTCGACCAGGGCCAGGGCCTTTTCAGCCTTGGCCCCGGCCTGGTGGAACTCTCTGCCACAAGAGATCAGGACCCTGTGGGATCTGACATCTTTCTGCAGGGCCTGTAAGATGGAGTTGTTCCGCCGGGCCTTTGGTTCAACCTGACTCCCCTTCTCTTTTTGTGTAAGGACTAGTATGAAAGAGGCCTCCCAGTGTTCTCACAGGCCCATATAAGAGTTGGGCCTGATGAGCGTTTACTGTTCCCAACCCTAATCCTGCGGAAAGCCATCTAATTGGATTTGAATTTGATCCTGGCTTGTTTTCAGGAGGTAATTTCGTTATTGCTTGATTTTATACCAGTGTTACATATTTGGTGTTAGCCTCCTTGAGCCCGGTTTCGGACGGGGAGGGCAGGATACAAATAAAAGTTTTTTTTATTTATTATTATTATTATTATTATTATTATTATTATTATTATTATTATTATTATTATATCATCATCATCATCATCATCATTATCATTATCCTCTTAATTTGCATCAGCCCTTGGTTGTAGCAATAAAACAACGAGATGATCTGCAAGGAATAGAAATGAAAAATCAATGATATCAAATACATTTG
This sequence comes from Podarcis bocagei, assembly GCF_964188305.1. Classification (NCBI taxonomy): domain Eukaryota; kingdom Metazoa; phylum Chordata; class Lepidosauria; order Squamata; family Lacertidae; genus Podarcis; species Podarcis bocagei. The sequence goes on from NC_138131.1 coordinate 78,612,118, forward strand.
AGGGTTTTGAATCGAGAGTGGACCTTATTCTGACTGCCCCAGCTCAAAACCCGGCCGCCTTTGCCGTCACCTGCTCCTCTTGATCTGCCAAGAGAGGACTCTGGGGTAGTGGTTGGGCAACCCGGAACAGGCAATAAAGGAGGGGTAATCATCTCACGACAAACCTAGACAGCATCTTAAAAAGCAGAGACACCACCTTGCCAACAAGGTCAGTATAGTAAAAGCTATGTTTTCCCAGTAGTGATGTATGGAAGTGAGAGCTGGACCATAAAGAAGGCTGATCGCCGAAGAATTGATGCTTTTGAATTATGATGCTGGAGGAGACTCTTGAGAGTCCCATGGACTGCAAGAAGATCAAACCTATCCATTCTGAAGGAAATCAGCCCAGAGTGCTCACTGGAAGGACACATCCTGAAGCTGAGGCTCCAAGACTTTGGCCACCTCATGAGAAGAGAATCATAGAATCATAGAGTTGGAATAGACCACAAGGGCCATCGAGTCCAACCCCCTGCCAAGCAGGAAACACCATCAGAGCACTCCTGACATATGGTTGTCAAGCCTCTGCTTAAAGACCTCCAAAGTAGGAGACTCCACCACACTCCTTGGAAGCAAATTCCACTGTCGAACAGCTCTTACTGTCAGGAAGTTCTTCCTAATGTTTAGGTGGAATCTTCTTTCTTGTAGTTTGGATCCATTGCTCCGTGTCCGCTTCTCTGGAGCAGCAGAAAACAACCTTTCTCCCTCCTCTATGTGACATCCTTTTATATATTTGAACATGGCTATCATATCACCCCTTAACCTCCTCTTCTCCAGGCTAAACATGCCCAGCTCCCTTAGCCGTTCCTCATAAGGCATCGTTTCCAGGCCTTTGACCATTTTGGTTGCCCTCCTCTGGACACGTTCCAGTTTGTCAGTGTCCTTCTTGAATTGTGGTGCCCAGAACTGGACACAATACTCTAGGTGAGGTCTGACCAGAGCAGAATACAGTGGCACTATTACTTCCCTTGATCTAGATGCTATACTCCTATTGATGCAGCCCAGAATTGCATTGGCTTTTTTAGCTGCTGCGTCACACTGTTGGCTCATGTCAAGTTTATGGTCAACCAAGACTCCTAGATCCTTTTCACATGTACTGCTCTCAAGCCAGGTGTCCCCCATCTTGTTTTTGTGCCTCTCATTTTTTTTGCCCAAGTGTAATACTTTACATTTCTCCCTGTTAAAATTCATCTTGTTTGTTTTTGCCCAGTTCTCTAATCTGTCAAGGTCGTTTTGAAGTGTGATCCTGTCCTCTGGGGTGTTAGCCACCCCTCCCAGTTTGGTGTCATCTGCAAATTTGATCAGGATGCCCTTGAATCCATCATCCAAGTCGTTGATAAAGATGTTGAATAAGACCGGGCCCAAGACAGAACCCTGTGGCACCCCACTAGTCGCTCTTCTCCAGGATGAAGAGGAACCATTGATGAGAACCCTTTGGGTTCGGTCAGTCAGCCAGTTACAAATCCACTGAGTGGTAGCATAGTCAAGACCGCATTTTACCAGCTTCTTTACAAGAATATCATGGGGCACCTTGTCAAATGCCTTGCTGAAATCAAGGTAGGCTACATCCACTGCGTTCCCTTCATCTACCAGGCTTGTAATTCTGTCAAAAAAGGAGATCAGGTTAGTCTGACATGACTTATTTTTCAGAAATCCATGCTGACTATTGGTATCACAGCATTCCTTTCTAGGTGCTCACAGACTGTTTGCTTCATGATCTGCTCCAGAATCTTCCCTGGTATTGATGTCAGACTGACTGGGCGATAATTATTTGGGTCCTCTCTTTTCCCCTTTTTGAAAATGGGGACAACATTTGCCCTCCTCCAGTCTGCCGGGACTTTGCCTGTTCTCCAGGAATTCTCAAAGATGACTGCCAGTGGTTCTGAGATCACATCTGCCAGTTCTTTTAATACTCTTGGATGCAGTTCAGCTGGCCCTGGAGACTTGAATACATCTAAACTAGCCAAGTATTCTTGTACTATCTCCTTAGTTATTCTGGGCTGTGTTTCCTTTGCTGAATCATTTGCTCCAAATTCTTCAGGTCGGGCATTGTTTTCTTTATCGGAGAAGACTGAGGCAAAGAAGGCATTGAGGAGTTCAGCCCTTTCTGTGTCCCCTGTTTGCATTTCACCATCTTCTCCTCTGAGTGACCCCACTGTTTCTTTGTTCTTCCTTTTGCTACGAACATACCCATAAAAGCCTTTTTTGTTGCTTTTAACCTCTCTAGCCAGCCTGAGTTCATTCTGTGCTTTAGCTTTTCTGACTTTGTGTCTACACGTGCTGGCTATTTGTTTGAATTCCTCTTTGGTGGTTTCCCCCCTTTTCCAGTTTTTGTACACATCCTTTTTTAATCTTAACTCAGTTAAAAGTTCTTTAGATAGCCACCCTGGCTTCTTTAGGCACCTTCCATGTTTCAGTCTCATTGGTATTGCCTGACGTTGTGCTTTTACTATCTCCCTCTTAACAAACTCCCAGCCATCATGAACTCCCTTTCCTTTTAGTATTACTGTCCATGGGATCTCACCCAGCATTTCCTGGATTTCCTGGAAAAGACCCTGGTGTTGGGAAAGATGGAGGGCACAAGGAGAAGGGGACAACGGAGGACGAGATGGTGGGACAGTGTTCTCGAAGCTACCAGCATGAGTTGGACCAAACTGCGGGAGGCAGTGGAAGACAGAAGTGCCTGGCATGCTCTGGTCCAGGGGGTCACGAAGAGTTGGACACGACTAAACAACAACACAATCATCTTGGTGATGCAGATCAGGTGCTGGAGAGTCGAAATGGGACGGTGGGAAATTTCCTGATAGCAGTCAAGTTGTTCTGACACTTGAGATCATTTAGGCACTGACAGATTAGACCAGGCATCCCCAGCCGTCGGCCCTTCAGATGTTTTGGACTACAATTCCCATCATCCCTGACCACTGGTCCTGTGAGGTAGGGATCATGGGAGTTGTAGGACAAAAACATCTGGAGGGCCGCAGGTTGGGAATGCCTGGATTAGACTGTTTGCTTGACCAAAATCCAAAGTCAGTATCTGTTGTGGGGATAAGCCACAAGAGGGAAGCTCTTTGGCAAAGATTCCCACATTGCAGGGGGTAAGCCTAGATGAGCCTCGTGGCCCTTTCAAACTCCCTAGTTCTATGATTATATATTAGCAATTGCTTCATCATTGAGGAAAGCTGTGATGGTTCATGCGCTTCGTAAATTCTGGCCTTTTCCTGCGATGTTTGGGAAAGATGGGCTTTGTCTACTGTTTATCGGCCTGTGTTTTGCTGCGCCTCACGTGCTTCCTGCTCAAGTGACCCTCAAATGTATTTTATACAATGGACTTTTTATTTCCATTCTTGATTGATATTTATTACGGCCATTGGCCCGTCACACGACAGTTTCCCACCAACATATATATACTTAAACCTCCAAATTTAAAACAGCTAAAAACTTACAAGAACAGACAAGAACCAAAGCAAAATAAGCAAAAGACCCAACAACATACATTACAATAAATTTGCAACATAGACATCGTCTTCTGCTCATAAATTAATAAAAGACATCAGTGGTGATATCACCTAGTTACATCCTAAAACATCTGGCAACCGTGAGTGATCTTAGGGGATCTTCATCATTTAGTAGATATCTCAGTTTGGCTTCATTCCAATCATCGGCGATTCCCTTTAGATATGGATCAAGAAACTTGCTCCTGGCCGATGAGTGAGAAGCACAATCAAAGATTATGTGATGCAACGATTCCGGTGCCCCACAATTACAATCACATAAGAGCGATATCTGTCCATTGGAAAATCTATTTCTCAGCACGTTCGATGGGAAGGCGTTGAATCTTGCCTTTATAAAGGCATATCTATGAGTCGAAGAAGTTAAGGAATTCAAATAGTTTGGGAGCCTTAAGAGGGGTAATAAACCAAGGTTTTGAGGTGAGCAGGTACCATTGCCCAACACCATTTTCTGCTGCAAGTCCATCTCCTCTAGTTTACAGGTTACTGTTCTTTTAGCTGGAACTATGTCCTGCTCTAGTAATTTAGATGGGGAGATTCCCATTGCCGTAATTTTCAGTTGTAAATTTTTTACCCATGGGCTCTGGAAATCATCTCTCCACATACATTGTATCAAATACAAGTTTGGGAGATTGTGCCATAGAGATAACCAGTGACAGAGTATGTGCTTCCACAGGGCGTTTTCCAGGGATACAATATTAAGTTCCATGTGTAACGCTGTATTACTTACACAGTTGGGCAGTTTCAATATCCCTCTTAAAAACTGATTTTGAATAACCTGTAGGTGAGATAGGTTGACAAAAGTCCCCCAAGTTGAGATGGCATAAGCAATTGTCGGGATCACCTTGGCCTTGAACACTTTCAACGCCGATGGGATGTGGAGGGCTCCATCGGTGAAGAAGAATCGCAAGATCGCCAAGGAGATAGCTTTGGCTCTGTTTGTAACATAAGCTACATGGGCCTTCCATCTAAGGTTATGTTGTAACCAAACTCCCAAGTATTGGAATCTATAAACTGGTTCGATGACTCTCCCATCAATTCTCCAATTATGGAGTTTCCGGCTCTTTGAGAAAACTAGGATCTTAGATTTTCCATAATTAATTGTAAGGGAATTTGTGTTACAATATGATCCAAAAAATTTTAAGGCCCTCCTGAGACCTACTCTAGAAAAGGAGAGGATGACTGCGTCATCCGCATATAGTAACAGAGGGCAACGATAAAGTGCTAGGCGGGGTGCGTGAATCCTTTCTTGAGCCTCTGTTAGGGGAGTCCTCATGTCGCTTATGAATAAATTAAACAGGAATGGAGCCAATATACAGCCCTGTCGGACACCTCTGTTAATGGGAATTGAATTGGTGAGATCGCCCTCCGGAGTGAGTCTCACTCTGGCCACTGAGTTCTCATGGAGTTTAATTATTAGCCAGAGAAGCCTTCTGTCGATGCCCCAGCGGGTGAGTTTTTCCCAGAGGATGTTCCTGGGGATACTATCGAATGCTGCCTTTAGATCAATGAATGCCACACAGAGTTGGCCACCCTTTGGGGTGGAATATTTCCAGGCAAGATGCTGTAAAATTAGAATATGATTAATTGTTGACTGTTTTGGGCGAAATCCAGCTTGTTCGGGCCCAATTAATTTTTTCTCTTCGGCCCATTGGGTAAGTCTGTTCAACAGGAAGCGGGCATACAGTTTCCCCACTATTGAGAGCAGACTGATATTTCTATAATTTCCTGGGTCGTCTGGTGAGCCCTTTTTGTGGATTGGAACGATAATAGCGTCCTTCCATACTTCCGGGATCATTCCAGAGTTGTTAACGGCATCAAAAATGGTCGCCAGGACTTAAGCCCACCAGTCCGCATGGTATTTTATAGCTTCTGCCGGGATCAGGTCTGGCCCAGGCGCTTTCCCTGTTTTGAGTTTAACGATCAAATCATGGATGTCCTCCGGATCAGTGGGGGGCCAGAGGGGAAGCTGTTCTTGAAATTCATCTCTTGTGTTAGCAGTACAGTCAGTTGTGGCAAAATAATTTTTTAAGTATGATTCCCAAACCGGGACAGGAATAATAGTTAAAGGGTATCTTTTAGTTCTTTGATTTACCAGGAGCCAAAATTGTCTGGAGTTCCGTAATGATGAGGCTTCTATGATTGCCCACCATTGATTCACTTGCCATTCCTGTCTAGCTCCCTTTTGAATTTGCTTGTAGGCCGATTTTGCTTGGAAATATTCTTTTGGCAGGACCGTTGCTTTATATTCTTTGTAGATGTTACCAAGAAGTTGTCTAGCCTGTTTACAAGCACTATTGAACCACAATGCACCTATCTTCCTTTGTGTTCGGTTTATTTTATGCGTCGGAACAGAGAAAAAGGACGATAGATCTTCTGACAGATTCGAGAATAGTCTTAGAGTTTGGTCATAATCGTAGTAGTCCTCAATTAAGCCTGAATATGCTTGTTTTAGCCCTTGTTGGAAATATGCTGAGTATTTTTGGGCCTGTAATTCGGACCATTTAACACTTTTGATTTGCAATACTGAGTTCGTAATCAGATGTGTTGGGTGCCTGTCTCCATCTGGGGTCCAGTCTATAGTCATTGTGGCGACCAACGGTAGGTGGTCGCTCAGTTGAATATTTTCAACTTTAAAATGGGAAAATTTGGGGAAAATGTCATGAGATACTAACATATAATCCAGGACACTGTTTGCAGAGGAGCTTATGTGTGTAAAATCACCCGGTACGTCTGGCGGGCAGTTCCCGTTTAGAATCACTAAGTTTAGACGTAGTACCAATTGGTAAAGAAGGGTTCCTGCTTCATTTACCCTTTTGTCTTTGGAAAGTCTTTGAGTATGGAGGGCGAGGTCATTAATGAATTCTGGAGTTATCCACCATTTGGCTTTGATTAAAGACTCCCAGTTTGTTGCAATGCGAGCATTGAAGTCCCCTGCTATAACATTGGGTATATTGGGGTATTTGGAGAGACAAAGAGTAAGATGTTCCTCCAAAATTCCCCATTTATTGTATAAGTCTGCAGTGTTGCCTCCAGGAGGAAGATAGACATTTGTTATAACAAGTTCAAAATTTTCCCCCGTAATCAGGGCTGTAATTGCAAAGGTGGAAGCATTTACAAGCGTGAGTTTTGCCTGTATTTTCAAGGAAATTGCTATAACTAATCCTCCACTAGGCCGGCCTCCTTTAGTAGACGGGCATGCCGGTAATGATGTAACATCAAAACCATTAATATCTACTCTCCCCTCTTCCCATGTTTCTTGTAAAAGAATTACTTGGTGTAAGTTTATTAGTTTTACAAGGTCCGGGTCAGATTTTTTCCCCTTCCAACCTGCTATGTTCCAGCTTAAAAAGGAGAACGGGGGGGGGGGGGGAGATTTGACTGGGGTTTGGGTAGTCACAATGGAGAAGGGGGGAACGCTGATCTTGGGTTGTCAGATTTAAAGAAGTCAGTAATTTTCCTTTGACTAATAGTAGATGACTTCTCTCCTTTTGACGCAGGTGTGCCTCTTGAGCTGTTTATAATTATGCTCTGCTCGCTCGGTCCTATAGGGGTAGTGTCCTGGTTTGGTCTGATCTCCTCTCTGAAATCCCTTGTTTTATCAGAGAGCTTATCACCTAGGGGGGCAGAGATTAGGTCGGTACAAGTTTTAGCTATTATTAGATTTTCCTTCCATGGGTATATCATCTTATTTATATGGCCCAAGGGGTCTTCTGTCCAGTCCGTATCGATAACAGATTGAACTTCTAGATCATCAGCTAGGGATTCTCCGTCCGATAATGATGACTCCAGGTCAGGCATTGAGGAATGTGTCGAAATTTTGTTTACATTTTGCTGTTCTTTAGTAGATATATCCATTCCGGTTGGTACAGGATGAGCTGGTTCCAAATTAACTAATGAAGGTGGCGGGACGATTGTCTGTATCGTTGCCTTGGATTTTATAGACCTATTTTGGGGCTGTGGGCTAAATTGGAGAAGGTCCACCGAGCCTTCAATGGCCCTGTTTGTTTGAATTTCTTTGTTTCCTATTTTACTTTTGGCCTGAAACATCTTCTCTCTTAATTTGTCTAATTTATTTATTATTTTTTCTTTTTCTTGTGATTGTAATTCATCAAATGAATTCATAAGGGCGCTTTCACCACTGGATATTCTGGAACTACCCAAATTCATTCCTAGTTGTGGGCTGCAGACGATCTCCTCCGTTCTCTGTGGGGAGAGCAAGATCTCTTTGTCTGGCGATTTTATAGAGCTTGTTTCTGAATCTAATGTCTCTTTCCCTTTTTCCACAAGTAGTGGATTTACTATGCTGTCCGCAAAAACCCTTGTGGGTATGATTTTTGTTTTTATGAATTTCCATTTTTCTCTTATTATTAATAAGGGTAATCTCAGCGAATGGAAGGCTAAAATAACTTTGTAAGGGCCATTTGATTGAGTTAGCGGAAGTAAAGCACGAAGATCGATATGAACTGTGCTTATTCTCAGGATTTTACTTAGGGCAATTTTAGCTCCTTCTAAGCTTGACCAGTCCCATATCTCTGACCTTATCGTTAGGCACACCTTCTTTGGTTGCAGTGTTAGATTTTGCTTACACATGAGATTGTTTAGTTTGTATTTTCTCATCCCCTTTGCCCCAGATTTTGGTGGGGCTATCCGTGGAGGTCCCCTCTGGTAGTTATTTTTGAGGGCAATTTTGGCATCCATATCCATCACTTTTTCAGTTAGCTTGGAAATTGAGCACGTCAGAAAGTCTATCTTTTTAAATATACAGTCCAGTGTCCTAATGACTAATTGTAAATGGGAGGACTCATTTCCCAGCTGGTTCTCTTTATCCTGGATCTTTTTTCCATCCACGTCAGACCCACCTTTAATGGGAGTGCTCGTTAGATTACAAGTGTGTAAGATGGTATTTTGGGGCTTGGGAATGGCTACATCCAAGTCACTTAGTGGAAGAAATCTATTGTGTGTAGTAACTGCTGCTTGAGGATTTGACTGGACTCTTCTTCCCTTAGCTTGTAGCTTGGGGCTAGGGAGAAGCAGTAATTCCTCTGCTTCTCTGAGGCGTTTCCTCTTGCCCATAGCCACAGTAGATATGAACTAAATAATATAAATAATACAGGAGAGAAGAAGGGAACTTCCTACCACAGTCAGTGATTTAGCTGTGCAGCTGAGTATTTAACTCCAGGGATTTCTCCACAGTTCGTTGAAGAGCTATAATAAGAGTAAAATTCCGATAGAGATTTACTCCTGTTGAGGGCTCTAGTAAATCTTCTCCAGCTCAGCCCTCTTCACGGTTAATTATACAAGTCAAGGGCTCTCAATTTAAATCTTTATCCGGTCCCCCGTCCCTCCCCTATTCGGTCTCTGGGGTAAGTGAAGGCAGGCTTTACTTAAAACAGAAGGGTCTCACCGCTTTGCAAACTTCCAGGCTTTTGTTTTGTTTAATTGGAACTTCCGTCTCCTTTCTTCTCACCTCTCTCTGCCGTAGACTTCTTCTTCGCCTCTCAAAGTGTAATTTCAGCAACCCGAAGCCTCACAGCCTCACAGCTTTCCACACTAGCTGGTAGGATGACGAAGTGCAGCTGGAGAAAGCGGCTCGGGAGGGAGGCTGGGTCCTCAAGCCCGTCGGGTTCAGCTGCTTGTCCAGGCACCTGAGGACTCCTATGGTCTCCTCTGGTCCTCCCCTGGCCTGGCTTCAAAACTTCGGCTTGGCTTCTTTCCCTTCCCCAAGTATTGAGACTCCGCTCAGACCCTGTCTCCAGGCTACAGCTACAGCAGCGGTGATCCAGTGCCCGGGAGTAATTTTAACCAACGCTTGCCTTCTAGTTCCTTGTGTAGCCGGTGATTCAGTGTCCTTCCAACAAGGGAGACAAATTGCTGTGTCACTTGTAGGTTTAAATGCCTTAGCTAGCAATTAAAACAGGTAAAAAGAAATTAATAAAACTGTTAAAAACTAATAAAAAACTGCACGACTAGCATGGAGCTTAGAGCAGGGCTGCCCTTGCCGGCGCCATCTTGGAAGCTCTCCCCCCACCTCTCGGGCGTGGAATTGGCATTTCTCCAGTTTGACCCACAGCTGATGCTCCTGCAGCCTTTTCAGCACTTTCTTGACATCTTTCAGATGCTGCTCCTCGTTCTCTGAGTAGATAAGTACGTCGTCCAGGAAGGCCACACAATTCTTGTACAGCAGGGACCCCAACACGTGGTTCATGAAAGCTTGAAATGTGCTGGAACCCGATTGTAATCCGAGGGGCATCACGAGGTACTCAAAGGCCCCCAGAGGGGTGAACATCATGGTTTTCCATTCATCCCCCTCCCTCATCCTTATCAAATTGTACGCCCCTTGAAGGTCCAACTTGGTAAAAACCTTCCCTTTCCTTACCCTGGCCAAAATGTCATCAATTCTGGGCATAGGGAAGGTCACTGGTTCCGATACCCGGTTGACCGACCTATAATCTACGACCAAGCGGGGCTCCTTGGAGTCTCTTTTGTCCACAAAGAACACTGGACTGCCCCCCACCGCCCTTGATTCTCGTATAAAGCCCCTCTTCAGGTTCTTGTCAATGAACTTCCTCAACTCCTGCATCTCCCTGTCTGACATGGCGTACAGCTTACCCACTGGTAACTGAGCCCCTGGGAGTAGGTTGATCTGACAGTCAAAGGGCCTGTGAGGGGGTAGTCTATCCGCCTCTTTCTCACTGAAAACTTCTTCCAGGTCTGCATACTGAGGTGGTACTTATGGCAACGGAGAGGCCAAAGTTGCCATGAGTTCCAAGAAAAACAAACATGGAGTCCAGCACGCTTCCCTTTGCGCAGCTTTGCTGTCTGTCCGTGCTGATCCAAAAATCCTTCCTGCCTCTCCCTATTGCCGGTAGCAGAGATAAACACAGCGGTGAAGCAATTGCAGTAATAAATTCAGACACAAAGGCGTTCCTTATCTTCTTAGCCTTTAATCATGAAGTTTAACAGCATAACTTCAAACCTGGTGAAAGCTCACCCATCTTGCGTCCTCTCTCCGCAAAAGCGAAACCAGACTGAAACTCTCAGAGTCAATCCACTCCCATAAGAGTTTCTAACCACGCCTCAGGTAAGAGACGTCACACAGAACTCCTTAACCCTGTGAGTTCTGAAACCAATAACACCCCCTCTCGTCTCGAACCCTGAGGGAAACTGTGAACCCCTATTTACAGACCTCTTTGAGTTCAACTCACCTCCCATTGCCTTTTGCCTCCCACTGGCATCTATCCCAGGCAATTGTTGAATCCCTTCCACACTCCCAGAATCACACTGTGCGAAACCAACCCACGCACTGGTGACCTGAAACCTCTCAGGTGGAATCCCCTTTGTGGTCCGAGTTGACCGCCGGAGTACAACCTCGGGCGCTCCTCCTGACCCACTGGGGTCAGCAAGTGTGTCTCCAGCAAGCTCAGAAGATTCCCCCTCTGACTTGCTGCGTCTTCGGGCCTCCTGCACATGGCTAACAGGAGATGAAGGCTCGCTCTTGGGTTCCATCTTAACCTGTGGAGAAACCCACCCCTGTGCTTGACCATCATCAGCAACCTGGTCTTCAGCAACAGGCTCCGCCTTTGCCTCTCCTTCCTCCCTTTCTTCCTCCCCCTCAGAATCGGACAGACATTCTGAGAGAAAATCAGAACCAACCTTAGGCCGTGACCAACCACCCTGCTCAAAGAACTCAGCATGCTTGCTGACCAGCAGCTTGGTCTGATCACCCTCTGGGTATGCAAACTTCCACCCATTTGTCGCAGGATCATACCCACAGAAGATCATGTCCTGGCACCTAGGACCACCCTCCTTCCGTTGCGCTGTTGGTATCGGCACTGAAGCCCTAGAACCAAACGAACGGAAGAAATGCACCTGTGGCTTCCTCTTGTGCAACAGAAAATACGGTGTGTCACCTACATCGTGATTGTAGGACCTGTTAAAAACAAAGCTGGCAAACTTCCAAGCCTCACTCCAAAAGCTCTGAGGCAGCCCAGAGTCACACAGCAAAACCCTGACAGCTTCAGCCAGTGTTTCACTCCTGTGCTCTGCCACGCCTCTCTCTTGAGGAGACTTTGCACCCGTCACCTGGTGACGAATTCCCTTTTCCTTGAAGAATTCCTTCAGAGCAGACCCAGTGAACTGTGACCCACGGTCGCTCCTGAACTCTTGCACCTTGGTGGAGAACCTTAGTTCCACCTCCGCAACCCAATCCTGGATCAGTTGCGCTGCCTCCCTCTGTGACCTGAGAGAGAAACACCATAAATTCTGAGAAAAATCATCTGCCATTGTTAGCAGAAACCTGGCCCCACCCAGACTCTCACACTTCATGGGTCCTGTAAGGTCTGTGTGAACCAACTCAAAAGGTTTTGTGGTTACCCTCTTTACCCCGGGAAACCTGCACCTTTGAACCTTGCTGCATGCCCTGCACACTAGGGATCCCTCACATGGTGTGATTTTACAACCTTTGGTGCAGCCGGGCAACCTTTTAACATCTTCCGAACAAGCATGAGACATTCTCTTGTGCCATACATGAACACATGAATCATGACTGGGAACACTAGCACACTGCGCCTGTGCTTTTCCTGCATTCCCCCCACCCTCCAGAGGTGTCTCCAGAACAAAGAGATTGTCCTTGCCTTCCACGTTGACAAGCAGCTTCCCCCCTCTGGAAATAGAACAGGTGTTATTTTCAAAACAAATTTTGTACCCTTCTTTTACAAGAGCTGGTACAGATAACAGACAACAATACATTCCTGGCACAACGTAGATCTCCAGCTGCGCCTGCAAAAAAGGAACATACACGTCAACAATGTCAGAAACTTGCTTTTGGGAACCGTTTGCAAACTGCACAATTTTCCCATCCAAAACAGCCCTGCAGTCCCGCAGCCCCCCAGCAGGTGTCTCTCCAATCAGGTGATGACTCGCTCCACTGTCGATTATAAACTTCACAGCTGTGTCCCTGCTGGAATTGTTCTGTAGTGTTGCCATGCCAACAAACGTCCCGCTGCACCCCCTGTCCTTGGCAGCGTCCGAAACCGCAACTTCTCTCGTTGCTCCGAAGACTGGACTTATCTCAGAGTTCCCAGACAACTCTGCAGCCGTTATCTCCCTCTGCAGCAGATGGCTGACCTTGACGCATCTAGCTCTGTCCTGTTTCCCAGGCTTCGACTTACGACGCAAACAACTCTTGGCAGCCTTTGGAAAAAGAGGCTTTTCTGTGCTTTTACTGCTCACCGCCCCCCCACTGCTCCCAGGGCTCCCAGGACGCTTTCCTGCACCCCCAGTGGTGGGTAAAGGGCCCCCAGCAGCTTGCCTCTCTCCAAGCTCCTCACGCAGACATGTTGCATCACCTGCGCAGCTTTGAGACCCTGCGAAACTGGCAGCAACAGCAGCAGTGGCAATAGTCCCTTCATCCCCCTCAGGGGTCCCACAGCCTTTCCCAGCTGTGCACCGGCTTCCACGAAGGTGGTCAGTGCCCTCTTGCCTCTCCTGTTCCGATGCAGCCGTCTCCCGGCCCTTGCTTCCGCCCCCAGCTTTGCACACTTCCTGTAGAGCTAGCCAAGCGACCGCAGGTTTCCTTGCATCCAGAACTATAGGCCTTAAATCAGCACTTACATTCTCAGCCAGAAAAGCCAGAACACGCTCCTCAGCTTCACGTTGGCTTGCAACAGCCCCAGCTGACGAAGACATCGGCTTCACCAATTCCCAGAGCTTGGCTCCAACTAAGGACAACTCTGCTAAATAACTCCACTCCAACCACGTTTTAGTGGTTAACTTCTCACATGGCAGCTTAAGCTCAAAGCCATGTTCCTGGGACTGAGCCATCTCCTTCTCCCCCGGGGTAAGCTTACTCACGACTGGTATCAGCTTCCTCCGGCCTCTGGCAGATCGGCTTCTCCTCCCAGCGAGCTCCTTCCAGCCTCAGAGAAACAGCTCCAGAGCTCCAGCTGGACCCAGCAACTCTCCTGCTGGCTTCCCCACACACACGTGGGACGTTCCTGCAATGCTTCAAAGCGTTGGCAAGCACCCATAACCTATGGCAACGGAGAGGCCAAAGTTGCCATGAGTTCCAAGAAAAACAAACATGGAGTCCAGCACGCTTCCCTTTGCGCAGCTCTGCTGTCTGTCCGTGCTGATCCAAAAATCCTTCCTGCCTCTCCCTCTTGCCGGTAGCAGAGATAAACACAGCGGTGAAGCAATTGCAGTAATAAATTCAGACACAAAGGCGTTCCTTATCTTCTTAGCCTTTAATCATGAAGTTTAACAGCATAACTTCAAACCTGGTGAAAGCCACCCATCTTGCGTCCTCTCTCTGCAAAAGCGAAACCAGACTGAAACTCTCAGAGTCAATCCACTCCCATAAGAGTTTCTAACCACGCCTCAGGTAAGAGACGTCACACAGAACTCCTTAACCCTGTGAGTTCTGAAACCAATAACAGTACTCTCACCTTTTCTCCCACCGCTATCCCTGCCATCCTGGCTACTGCCATCCTCGGGGCTTCCCCTTCGTGGCAGTGCTCTACGCAGTGAGCTGACCCAAAGGTGACTGTCCGCTGGTGCCACCCCACTACTGGATCGTGCAGTGCCAGCCAGCTCATTCCCAGTATGATTGGTGGCCCTGCTAATGTGGCAACGTGAAAGGCAATTGTCTCAGTGTGTCTGGAGACCCTCGTTTTCATGGGAGGGGTCTAGTGGGTCACTCCCCCCCCAAGAGTTCTCTCCCATCAATGGTTGTTACTTGCAGGGGGTGTTCGAGAGGCACCACCTGGAGTTGGTGTTCTAGTGCAAAATCCCTGCTAAAGAAGTTGCAAGAGCTGCCAGAATCCAGCAATGCCTTCACCTTAATAGGGTGTCCGTTGGGGAGTTCTAACACCACCTCTATGGCTATTGCTGCCCGGGGGGGGGGGTCTGGTTTGGGCACCTTCACTGGTTGCTCGCCTGGCTGCTGTGCCCGCTCTCCTGCAGCCAAGCCTTGCCGTTTCCCTGCTCCTGCTCTCCCCCCGCGGCCCCCACCATTCCTTACCACGCTTTTCTCTGAGGGCAGACTCTGGCAAAATGTCCCGGCTGTAGGCAGAGAAAACACTTCCTGGTCGTTTTCCCCTCTTTCTTGCGAACCTCGCCGGAGTTTGAAACCCCGCGCACGCGCGCTCCTCCAATTTCCATTGGTTCCGCGGGCAGCACGGGTGGTGCAGGTGGCCCAGGCACGTCTGGAATGCGATTGTCATGCCAACGCTCCACTCTCCCTTCCCGCCTTTCCAGAGCGCGCGCCTCTTGGCGTACTCCCACAGCAAGCGCCATTTTAGTCAGCTGGTCCATCGATTGCGGGCGGGGCGAGCGGGAAAGTTCATCTTTTACCCAAGAGGCTAAGCCTTCCTCAAATAGCATTTGCACTGGTTCTGAACCCAGTTCCCACCCGAGTTTGTGGATTAGCATTGCAAATCGTGACCAGTACTCTCTCACTGATTGGTTCCCTTGTTTGCACTCCATCAGCTGCTGGCGTGTCACGCTTTGCTCCACATCACTTGAGAACATATGGTCCATGGCGCTAAAAAATTTCCTCAAGTTCTTTAAGGCGGCATTCTCCGATGCCATTAAGGGCCTAATCCATTCTCTGGCCCCGCCTTCCAGGTGCCCTATCACAAAAGCGACCCTCCCCCCATCGTCTGCAAAGTCCTCATACTGCAGGTCCAGCGCATATTGCACATCTGTCTTAAAAGCATTATAGTCTCTGGGGTTGCCTGAAAACTTCTGCACTAGTCCCGGTACCTTCCTTGCGATGGGGTTGGGCTTCCCCTGGGCATCCTGAGTCCGCCTTTCATCCAGCCGCGCCGCTACTATAGCCAGTTGCTGCTCCAACTCTCTGTTTCTCTCTTCGAGCGTTGGTTCCTTCCTGGCCCCTCTCCGGCGCCTGCTCCTCCAGCTTGACTCATGACACTGCCTCTGCTGCTCTCCGCACAAGCAACAAGGGACTGACGGATTGCTGTAATGGGAATTGGGGTTGCTTGTGCGTAAACTGCAAACTGCTGCAAGCTAGTCGTATAGCTAAAACTTTCCCTGGTTTGACAGCCCTTGAAACGCGACTGTCTTAGTCACTGGCAGAATCCGTCAGTGGGTGTGACCTAAATTTCTTCCAACATAAAAGTTGCTTGACTCCAAGTCTCCTCCTAGATTCTCTGCGTGGAAGCCTTCTGCGCAGCGTGGGCGTGCCAAGCGGAGGTCCTGTGCTCTCTCCGCTGATTTCACTGGAAGCGTTATATGTCAGGGATGTGTATACCTGTGAAGAGATCCAAGATTTAGAACCTCAAAGCCAAAGTGAGAGCATTTGGGTCAAAATTAAGGGAGAGAAACATAACAGAGACCTCATTGTGGGAGTTTAGTATAGATCCCCAAGCCAAACGGAGGACATAGATGATGCCTTCCTGGAACAGATGGCCAAGCATGCAAAAGGAAGGGAGATAGTAGTAATGGGGGACTTCAGTTACCCGGATATTTGTTGGATTTCAAACCCGGCCAAGAGCATAAGGTCAAACAGATTCCTCACTGGCCTTGCAGACAACTTCATTGTCCAGAAAGTGGGAGAAGCAACAAGAGGAACAGCCATTTTAGATCTGGTCCTAACCAGTGTTGATGACCTGGTTAGTGGGGTAGAAGTGGAAGGATCATTAGGCGCGAGTGATCATGCTCTTCTGAAGTTTTCTATACAGCGGAAAGGAGCAGCCAAGCATACTAGGACTCAATTTCTTGACTTTAAGAAAGCCGACTTCATAAAACTTAGGGAAGTGCTGGGTGAGATCCCATGGACAGTAATACTAAAAGGAAAGGGAGTTCATGATGGCTGGGAGTTTGTTAAGAGGGAGATAGTAAAAGCAAAACGTCAGGCAATACCAATGAGATGGAAACATGGAAGGTGACCTAAAGAAGCCAGGGTGGCTATCTAAATAACTTTTAACTGAGTTAAGATTAAAAAAGGATGTGTACAAAAAATGGAAAAGGGGGGAAACCACCAAAGAGGAATTCAAACAAATAGCCAGCACGTGTAGACACAAAGTCAGAAAAGCTAAAGCACAGAATGAACTCAGGCTTGCTAGAGAGGTTAAAAGCAACAAAAAAGGCTTTTATGGGTATGTTCGTAGCAAAAGGAAGAACAAAGAAACAGTGGGGTCACTCAGAGGAGAAGATGGTGACACAGAAAGGGCTGAACTCCTCAATGCCTTCTTTGCCTCAGTCTTCTCCGATAAAGAAAACAATGCCCGACCTGAAGAATTTGGAGCAAATGATTCAGCAAAGGAAACACAGCCCAGAATAACTAAGGAGATAGTACAAGAATACTTGGCTAGTTTAGATGTATTCAAGTCTCCAGGGCCAGATGAACTGCATCCAAGAGTATTAAAAGAACTAGCAGATGTGATCTCAGAACCACTGGCAGTCATCTTTGAGAATTCCTGGAGAACAGGCGAAGTCCCGGCAGACTGGTGGAGGGTAAATGTTGTCCCTATTTTCAAAAAGGGGAAACGAGAGGACCCAAATAATTACAGCCCAGTCAGTCTGACATCAATACCAGGGAAGATTATGGAGCAGATCATTAAGCAAACAGTCTGTGCGCACCTAGAAAGGAAAGCTGTGATCACCAATAGTCAGCATGGATTTCTGAAAAATAAGTCATGTCAGACTAACCTGATCTCGTTTTTTGACAGAATTACAAACCTGGTAGATGAAGGGAACGCAGTGGATGTAGCCTACCTTGATTTCAGCAAGGCATTTGACAAGGTGCCCCATGCTATTCTTATAAAGAAGCTGGTAAAATGCGGTCTTGACTATGCTACCACTCAGTGGATTTGTAACTGGCTGACTGACCGAACCCAAAGGGTGCTCATCAATGCTTCCTCTTCATCCTGGAGAAGAGTGACTAGTGGGGTGCCACAGGGTTCTGTCTTGGGCCCGGTCTTATTCAACATCTTTATCAACAACTTGGATGATGGATTCAAGGGCATCCTGATCAAATTTGCAGATGACACCAAAGTGGGAGGGGTGGCTAACACCCCAGAGGACAGGATCACACTTCAAAACGACCTTGACAGATTAGAGAACTGGGCCAAAACAAACAAGATGAATTTTAACAGGGAGAAATGTAAAGTATTGCACTTGGGCAAAAAAAATGAGAGGCACAAATACAAGATGGGTGACACCTGGCTTGAGAGCAGTACATGTGAAAAGGATCTAGGAGTCTTGGTTGACCACAAACTTGACATGAGCCAACAGTGTGACGCGGCAGCTAAAAAAGCCAATGCAATTCTGGGCTGCATCAATAGGAGTATAGCATCTAGATCAAGGGAAGTAATAGTGCCACTGTATTCTGCTCTGGTCAGACCTCACCTGGAGTACTGTGTCCAGTTCTGGGCACCACAGTACAAGAAGGACACTGACAAACTGGAACGTGTCCAGAGGAGGGCAACCAAAATGGTCAAAGGCCTGGAAACGATGCCTTATGAGGAACGGCTAAGGGAGCTGGGCATGTTTAGCTTGGAGAAGAGGAGGTTAAGGGGTTATATGATAGCCATGTTCAAATATATAAAAGGATGTCATATAGAGGAGAGAGAAAGGTTGTTTTCTGCTGCTCCAGAGAAGCGGACACGGAGCAATGGATCCAAACTACAAGAAAGAAGATTCCACCTAAACATTAGGAAGAACTTCCTGACAGTGAGAGCTGTTCGACAGTGGAATTTGCTGCCAAGGAGTGTGGTGGAGTCTCCTACTTTGGAGGTCTTTAAGCAGAGGCTTGACAACCATATGTCAGGAGTGCTCTGATGGTGTTTCCTGCTTGGCAGGGGGTTGGACTCGATGGCCCTTGTGGTCTCTTCCAATTCTATGATTCTATGATTCTATGATTCAAAGATGATAAAGCTCTGATTGGGCTTTTTTCAAATTGGTGTTTTTGGGGTTAGAATGCACATTCAACCAAAAATCGCAGGTGACATGTTTGTTACCAGCCCAAATCAAGCATAGGTGTTTTGGTTCCATCTCAATAGTAAAAGGACGAATAAGCTTCGATTGCTCTTTCGGTGTTCATTCACCCACAAATAGCAAAGTTGTGCAATAAGCCTAAACAAAGCCAAACAGGTTGTTTTGTTTTCCAACTACATAGAAAAAAGAATTTTGGATTGCGTTTACTTCATTTCGTGTTTTTTGCTTTTAATGCACATTGACACAGAAATCGCAAAGTGTGTGTAATGAGACCAAAATAACACAACACCATCTTTTCGCTTCCATATGCATAGAGAGAAGACATATAAGCTTTGATTGGGCTTTTTTCAATTCACATGGTGTTATTTGGGTGTGCGCCAGAATCACCCCAAACCAATGGAAAAAGGGTATTTTGGGTTCCATCTACATAAAAAGAAGATGATAAAGCTCTGATTGGGCTTATTTCAAATTGGTGTTTTTGTTTGTTTTTTATGTTTTTTTTAAAGATATTTTATTAAATTTTCACAGTAAAAGACAAAAAAAGTACGAAATCACACAAAACAAAAAACAATACGATACAAAAATACAGACATAAAACATACAACATAGTTAAACCAAACTTCCATAACCCTCTTTCTTGACCCCCCTCGCCTCTCCCTTTCCTGTGTTCCCATTTACCAAATCATGTTCAGCAATGCTTCACCTTCTCTCAGAATTTGTTTTAAATTAAACTTTTCAGCTATTATGTCTCCAATTTTACCCTTTGTTATCAAATATTTAGATATTTAAACTTGACATAATATTATTCAAATTTCATCTTTGTTCTTATAGTTCAGTTATTTTCATATTTCGTTCAACTAGGTTACTAATGCCATGTTGTCTTTATATCCTGCATCATTCTAACATTCATACATTTTACAGTACTTTTGCAAATAGTCCTTAAATTTTTTCCAGTCCTCTTCCACTGTCTCTTCTCCCAGGTCTCGCATTCTGCCAGTCATTTCTGCCAATTCCACGTAGTCAATCAGTTGCATCTGCCATTCTTCCAGAGTGGGCAAATCTTCTGTCTTCCAGTACTTTGCGATGAGTATTCTTGCTGCTGTTGTCGCATACATAAATAAAATTCTGTCCTTCTTTAGCACCCTCTGGCCAACAATGCCCAAAAGGAAGGCCTCTGGTTTCTTAGGGAAGGTATATTTAAATACCTTTTTTAGTTCATTATTGTCAGAGCTGCCCAGGGTCCCAGCTCACAAAGGACCAACGCCAGTCCGTTGTTATATACAAAAGTCTTTATTGAAGTTCAGTTTGTCTTTCACATCAGGAGCGTGCAGCTCTACGTCTGAGACTCTAGACCGCCGAAGCTCCGTCTGAGTTTCCTCCCTCCAGACACCAGTTTAAGACCCTAGCCTTGCTCCACCTCTTCCTTTGCTCTTTCCTCCTCTGGGTCCGCCTGTCAGCTGGGGTCTCGCCCTTCCTAGACTCTTCTGACGCTGAGTCCCCTGAGTCTTCCCCCTGCCTCCGGCGGGCTTTAGGACCTGGTTCCCCATCCGGGTTTTCTGCTGTCCCGCGCGCCTGTACATTCGAACTTGGCGCGCGCGCCCAGCTGGCAACCCTCCTCCTGACCGTTACACTGCTCCTGTCACTGCTTCCCCCTTCGGGGAGGCCAGCTGGACCTGACCTCCCCTCTGTTCCCCCACTCTCCGACAGAGGCGTGGTCAGTCCCGACTCTTCTTCTCTCCCTGCTGGAGGAGACGCTGCCCCTGACACCTGGGACTCTTCCCCCCCACTATGCTCTGGTGGGGAAGCTGGTCCTGATCTCCAGCTGCTGCTTTGGGAGTCCCCGCTGGCCCCTTGTTTCTGGTGTGTCTCCCCTGGGACCCCCCTTGCCCCCTACGCTGCCCTCAGATCCTTCCCCTTCGCTCTCCATCTCCTCTCTCCCCTGTACCTCTGCTCCTGAGCCCCTGACATCCATCCCGCCATCGAAGCCCCCCTTCCCCTCTTCTGGGGCGGGTTCCTGGTGCTCCAGTGCTGTGGGGGTGAGTGCGGGATACAGTTCCTTCCCCCCTGGCGTGCAGCCGACCAGTTGGATCCGGCCAGCCCGTAATGGGCTCGCCGACGTCGATCTCCTCTGCTTCCATCTCTCTGCATTCGTGTTCGAACCCAAGGTCCTCCCCCAACACGTCCATGTCCGTCTCTCCCCGTTACCTCGGGTGATGCTGCGTGCCAGGGCCCCCTTAGCAGTTCCCTGCTCCACCCCACCTCCGGTTGAGTGTCCCACCAATAAGAGCGGTCTGTGGCAGACCCCAAGAGTGATCCCTCCGGGGAGCTTGTGTCTGGCGCCGTTTCCTCAGCAGATGAGAACCCCTGGAACGTGCTGGTTGAAAGTGTGGGTGTGAAAATCTGCCGGCATAGGTCTGTGCGGGAAGAGTGCATGGAACTCGTCTTTGAGGTAGTGCTCCTCCAAGGCATAGTCCGGCACCCACCTGTTGGCGCTGGCCGGGGTACCTTCCCTGGCGAGGAGATATTCAACTCCCTCTTTCCCCCATCTTGAGTCTAAAATCTCCGTGACCTCGTTGAGTGGTGCCGCCCTCGGTGACCCCTCCCCCGTTGGCGACTTTCTAAGTGGGCGAGGTGCGGTCCCTGGCGCGTGAAACCTGTGGGGTTCCTTGTAGGGTGTGAGGACTGACCTATGAAATACCGGGTGCATTCTGGAGCCCTCCGGGAGTGTCAACCGGAAGGCCACTGGGTTGATTTGTGCCTCGACTTGGTATGGCCCTAACTGCTTGTGTTTGAGCTTCTTCTTAGCTAACGTTCTGGCCGGCACTGCCTGGGCCGCTAACCAGACCCAGTCCCCCACCTGGATGTCTTCCCCGACTCTCCTGTGCCTGTCTGCCTGCACTTTGTAGGCGTGTTTTGCTAGTTCCAAGGTCCTTCGGAGTTGCTCGTGGACCTCCTGTAACTCTGCTGCCAAGTGCTCTAGTCCCCGTGGCTCCCCCTCCCCCTTCGTCTCTAACCCCGGGAAGGTTCTGGGATGCCGCCCATTGTTGGCGAAGAACGGTGTCACCCCTGTAGACCCATGCTTCATGTTGTTGTAGGCAAACTCGGCCAGCGGTAGGTAGTCAACCAAGGTCGAGGGCTGTTGATTCGCGTAGCATCGCAGGTACTGCTGCATGATGGCGTTGACCCACTCCGCTTGTCCGTTGGTCTGCGGGTGTCGTGCCGACGCTAAGTTGATCTTGACGTTCAGGATGCCCAGCAGCTTCTGCCAGAAGCTCGAGACGAATTGGCGACCCCGGTCAGACAGGATGGACCGTGGTAAGCCGTGAACTTTGAACACCTGGTCTATGAACAGTTTGGCAGTCTGCTCCACTGTGGCCACCTTCGCGCAAGGAATGAAGTGCGCCATCTTGGTGAACAGGTCTACGACAACGAGTACCACTGTTTTGCCTCGCGAGCTGGGCAGATCTGTGACAAAGTCCAGGGCCACTTTCTCCCACGGTTCGAGCGGCGTCTGTAGTGGTTCCAGCAGTCCCGCCAGCTTCTTGTGCACTGGTTTGGCCCTTTGGCATGTGTCACACCTAGAGACGTAATCCGCGACTTCTCCCCTCATCTGGGGCCACCAAAAGTCTCTGGCCACCAATTCCGCCGTCTTGTCCTTGCCGAAGTGCCCAGCACTGGGCGCGTCGTGTAACTGCTGCAGGACTTTAGCTCGGAGGTCGTCCCCAGGCACGTAGAGAGCTCCTTTGCAGGTGAGCAGTCCGTCGCGTATCTGGAACTCGTCGTCCTTCGCTGTGCCTCTTCGCACCTCCTCCATCTTGGATTGTGCGAAGGCATCCGTCTGCAGTGCGCGACGCACTGCGTCCAGGTCCACGGTGGCTGAAGTGCATGCCCACGCTTTCGGTGCAAAAATGTGTTTGGCCGCCACCAGTGCCGCTTCCTCGAGATACTGCGATTTCCTGGATAGTGCATCTGCCATGACGTTGTTGTCTCCCGGGATGTATTCTATCCGGAAGTCGAAATCCGCAAAGAACTCCGCCCAGCGGATGTGTCTCTGGTTCAGGAACCGCGCCGTGCGCCAGTACTCCAGGTTCTTATGGTCCGTGCGGACCTGCACAGTGTGTCTGGCTCCGATGAGGAAGTGCCGCCACGCCTTGAAGGCTGCATGAATGGCCAGCAACTCCCTGTCCCAGATGGTGTAGTTCTGTTCCGACTTCCTGAGTTTCCTGGAGTAGAATGCGCAGGGCCTCCAGTTCCCTTGAGGATCTCGCTGCAACAGGACCGCCCCCACCGCTCTGTCCGATGCGTCCGTCTCAAGCCTCATTGGTTTGCTGGGGTTTACGTGTAGCAGCTGTTCTTCGGACGCGAAGAGATGCTTGAGTCTCCGAAAAGACTGTTCCGCCTGGTCCGTCCAGGTGAACTTCTTCTTCTTGGAGCTGAGGGTGTCCGTGATAGCCGTCGTCTCCTTCGCGAACCCCTTGATGAACTTGCGGTAAAAGTTGGCGAAGCCGACGAACTTCTGGACCTCCTTCCGATTGCGCGGGCTCTTCCAGTCCAACACCGAGTGGACCTTGGCGCTGTCCATGGCGAGTCCCTTGTCGGACAGCTTGTAGCCCAGGAAATCCACCTCCGTCACGTCGAACTGGCACTTCTCCAGTTTGGCGTAAAGTCTGTGCTCCCGTAGTCTCTGCAGGACCTCCTTGACGTCTCCCTCGTGAGCCTCCTGCGATTCCGAGAAGATCAGGATGTCGTCTAGGAAGCATACGCACTTCTTGTAGAGGAGGCCCGCTAACACGTGGTGCATGAAGGCTTGGAAACAATGGGAGCCATTTTGCAGACCAAACGGCATAACTCTATATTCATAGGTGCCTAAAGGCGTAAACATGGCCGTCTTCCACTCATCGCCCTCCCGCATGCGTATAAGGTTGTACGCCCCTCGTAGATCCAACTTGGTGAAGATCCGTCCCTTCCTCACCGTCGCAAGCAGGTCGTCGATCTTGGGCATGGGGAATGCTGTGGGCTTTGTCCTGGAATTTATGATCCTGGAATCAACTACGATTCTCCGTTGGGGCGTGTCTTTCTTCTTCACGAAAAACAGGGGACTGCCCCCCACTGCTTTGGATTCAAGTTGTGATCTATGAACTCCCTGAGTTCTTGCAGTTCGTCCTCAGACATGGAATATAGTTTTCCAGTCGGCAGTGTCGCCCCCGGTAGGAGGTCAATCGTGCAGTTGTAGGGCAGGTGGGGAGGCAGCTTGTCCGCTTCCTTCTCGCAGAAGACCTCCAAAATTGCCTTGTACTTGTTGGGCACCGCCTGCACCATGCCTAGGTGTAGCTGCTGTTCATCTTCCTGTCCCTCCTCTTCCTGGCCGGTTCGGATGCAGTGTTCTGCGCAGTAGAAGGAGCAGAAGGTCAATTGCCGCTGGTACCATGCTAATGCCGGGCTGTGCCTATCCAGCCAACTCATGCCCAACACTATGGGCGTGTCCGACAGGTGGGTGACATTGAAGCTGATGACTTCGCAGTGATTTCCAATTTGCAGTACCATAGGCGGCGTTTGCTGTACCACCTGTCCACCCAGTAGCTCCCTGCCATCGACCGTGACAACGTTTAGGGGCATCGTGGCTGGTAGGAGCGCTATGCGATGTCGCCTGATGAAGTCCACCCCCACAAAGTCTGCATTACTACCAGAGTCAATGGTAATAGGGACTTCCAGGGTGAATCTATTTGGCAGCTGGAGTGATGCGGTGAGTTGCACCACTGGTTTGGGTGGGAGGGGGTCTGTGGGCTGCAAAATCTCTGGGGACTGCTTCACTGACTCGCCTGGCTGGGCCCCAGTGCCTCTGCCTGCAGCCAGGCTTCGTCGTTTCCCTGCAGCTGTTCCCCCTGCTGAACTGCTCCTCTTACTGTTGCTGAGGCTGCAGTGTGCTTCTGGATCCTCTGGGGACACTCTTTGGCCATGTGCTGTGCACTGTCGCAGATGTAACACTTCCTGCTCCCTCTAGGAGCCTTCGTCTTGACTGCTCCTGGTGTTTGGGCTCTGGTCGCTGTCTGAGCCTTGGCACCACCGATCTCCATCGGCTCTTCTCCCTCCCCCAGTGGAGGCGTGGAGTGCGCGTGCCCTGTTTCTCTGGGTATGAAGGGAGGTGTTTTGGCCGGTGTGCGTGCCAGACGACCCTCATCCCTGCCCCAAGGGCGTTCTTCCAGGCGTACCCCTATCGTCAGCGCTCTCTGGACGACTTCTGTGGTAGTGGTAGGTCTCTCCCCCCTCGCCAGCTCATCTTTCACGGGTCCATTTAGCCCCTCCCAGAACAGATCCCTCACGGCATCAGAGTCCTTCTCCCAGCCCAGCACATTTACCAACGCAAAAAAGTGGGAGTGATATTGTCTCACCATGGCTTTGCCCTGCTGCAGCCCGTGCGTTTCCCTCCTGGCCACATCCACATCTACCGTTGATTTAAAACAAGCGTCCATAGCCTCGATAAATGCGTTTGAATCCTGGAGGGCGGGATCATTTTCGCGCCTGTCAGGGCTGCCTCAGGTCCCAGCTCACAAAGGACCAACGCCAGTCTCTCTTTATATACAGAAACGTTTATTGCAGTTCATTTTTCGTTTCACAGCCGAGGCGCGCAGCCCCACGTCCGTAACGCTAGACCGCTGAAGTCCCCTCTGAATCAGTCCCTCCCCTGCACCAGTTTAAGATGCTTGCTTTGCTCCACCTCCTCCTGTCTTTCCTTTTCCGCAGGGTCTTTAGGCCCGCTGGAGTTTCGCCCCTCCTGGATTCCTCTGACACTGAATCCCCAGATGGCTCTCCCTCCCTCCTGCGGGCTTTGGGACTTGGCTCCTCCCCCGGGCTCTCCGTTTCCCCTCGCGCTTGCACATTTGAACTTGGCGCGCGCGCCCAGCTTCCAACCTTTCTCCTGATCGTTACATCACTCCTCTCACTGCTCCCCTCCCCTTCCGGGAGGATAGCTTATTCTGACCTCCCCTCCGTTCCTGCCGACGGAGCTGCTTCCCCTGACACACTGGAACCTCCCCCCCTTCGCTATGCTCTGGAGGGGAAGCCGGTCCCGATCTCCAGCTGCTGCTTCGGGATTCCCTATTTGCTCCTTCCCCCTGATGAGTCCCCCCTGGGGCTCCTCTTGTCTTGGCTACAGGCGCCCCCTCCTGGGAATCCTCCGATTCGCTGGAAAGGCTCATGGAATCCCTCGGGCCACCGTCCTCCTCTTCCTCGCTGTCCTCGGACTCTTCCCAATAGTCCTCCCTCTCCTGCCTCCCATGTGCCTCTGCTCCTGAACCCCTGACATCCATCCCCCCTCGAAGCCCCCCCTTCCCCCCTCCCGCTGCTTGGGTGCTGGTTCCGGGTGCTCCATTGCCATGGGGGGTAATGCTGGAAACAGTTCATTTCCCCCGGTCTGCCGCCCCCCAACTGGATCCGGCCAGTCCTTGACGACCTCGTCTACGTCGATCTCCTCTGCTTCCAATTCAGTGTATGTGTGCTCGAACCCGGGCTCCTCCCCCAACACGTCCATGTCCGCCTCTCCCCCTGTTACCTCGGGCGATGCTGTTTGCCAAGGCCACCTTAGCCACCTCCTGCTCCACCCCACTTCTGGCTGATCGTCCCACCAGTAAGAGCGGTCCGTGTCCACCCCCGAGCACGATCCCCCCCTTGGAGACTTCCAGTCGGCGCCAGCGTTTAATGGCTGTCCTTTCTCCGAGCTCCGGAGAAGGACTGCTCCGTGAGTTCGGGTCTGACCCGCTACGGCAAGCGGGGGACCCCTAAAATCACAGGCACAGAAGCCTGTGAACAAGGAGACTCGGTGGGAACCAGAAGCGCCCCCCTTTACTGCGAAAGAGCCTTTTTAAAGGCTCCGGAACGGCATCGGGAGTGAGCATGGTGCTGAGAGTCGCAACCCAGCCCGCGGAGTGAAGCCGCGTTGCCATGAACGGAGAGCGCCGATTCCTTCCTGTAAATTGAAATTTGACTGAAAAACCCGTGAGTAGGACTGAAAGATTATTTGGGACTTTAAAACTAAAATTTAAAATTCAGCCGGAAACGGGAAAGGCAAAAAATAAGGAAGTCTGCCTTCCCCCAACTGCATGACAGATTAAGCAACGAAAACACAAAGCTGCATCTGAAGGAAAATAATCTTATGACTGCTTAACCTTGGCATTGGACATGATCTCCTCTCTAGCAGGCAGGGGCAGAGGGGAGAAAAAGTGACTTTATAACCTGCATGACTTTTTAAAAGAGAAAAGTTTTCCGCTGCCTTAATCCCCTGAGACGGACTGTCAAAATAAGATACCAGGAACTGTATTTAGAACTTGATACAACTTGTTACAAAGTTATACTGTGGAAGCTCTGCTTGTTACAGTGTTGGGACTTTGCTGCAACAACTCTTTGGATAGTGTGGACAGAGTAATTATATAGAAAAAGTGTTGCAGCACTTATATTGAGGAATCCTGGTCTCTTTGTTCTTTGTTTCCTTCACTTGGACATTTTGGTTTGCTCCCTCTAGAGGGTTGAGAAGTAACAGTTGCAGAGCAACGGATTAAGACAGTGGGATTTTCCATCAGGAAACTGCTCCTGTGAGAACGTCCTTGGGACATGAGCGGCCCAGCAGATGAGATAACTACCAGAGCTAAAGCAAAACAACAACAACAAAAGAAAAGAGGCTCAATATCAAGCCTAACACCGACAGGAGCAGCTGGGCAAGAAAAAGTGACAGCTGTTTCAATGGATTCAATGACACAGGCGTTACTCAAGTTAAATCAATCTTTAGAAGCTTTGACAAAGCAGAGTACAGAAAATTCACAAAAATTAACAGCAAGGTTGGACTTGAATACGAAAAGTGTGACATCTAACATAGAATCTATAAATAAGCTGATTGAAGAAAACTCTGCAACACGTAAAATCGCAGAGGACGCCAGACATATTGCTGAAGAGACACAGGAAAAACTAGAACCAATCTCCAGAAAAGTGTATGAACATGATGCGACCTTGTCTTTGCTGGAATTACAGAGAAAGGAGAGAAACCTGAAATTAAGACTAGTTCCCGAAAGTGAAGGGGACAGCCTTGTGGAGTTCCTCACACAAGAGTTTTCTGACTTTTGGCAGGAAGAATTGCAGGAGGAAGAATTTAAGATAACAACAGCATTCAGATTGGGCAGGAGACAGAACAGAAAGACTCCGAGGGATTGCCTGATTACTTTTAGATCCAAGGAAGAAAGGGACAAAATATTAAAACTACATTGCCAAAAGGCCTTGGAAATTGAAAACTCTCATATACAAATCTTCAAGGACATCCCTAAATATATTCTTGAGGTGAGAACCTTCTATAAAGATCTGGTCTACCTGCTGAAAAGGAACAACATACTTTTTAGGTGGGAGTTCCCACAAGGACTGTCCTTTAACTACAAGGGAAAGAAGGTGAAAATAAAAACAATTCAAGACAAAGAGAAGTTTTTGGAGAAAAACCACGAGGATTTGCAGAAGGGAACGGTAGACCCAATTCCAGAGGTAAAAGGGGCGGTAGATATCTTGAATCTATCGTTTGGACTTAAACCACCATCAGAGGAAGAGCAGCAACTTGGAGCGGTAGGAGGAGTAAATGACAAATAACAAGATGGCCCTGCAATTCCTTAGCTGGAATTGTAATGGGCTGAACATGCCCAGGAAAAGACGTCAATTTTTTCATATTCTGAAAAGAGAAAAATTGGATTTGATTTGCTTACAAGAAACCCATGTGACAAGGGTACACAGGAAATTACTTATAAATAAAAGACTAGGACAAGAATTCATCTCATCGGATAAAGTTAAGAAAAGAGGAGTGGTGATTTATGCAAAAGAGAAATTGGCCCCAAGAATGATGTTTAAAGACGAACAAGGAAGATATTTGGCAATTGAAATACAAATACAAGGAGAAAAACTGTTAATTGTTGGAATTTATGCACCAAATGAAGGGAAGGCGGAATTTTTTAAGAAGCTGCATGGAACTCTGATGGACTATTTGGACTATAATGTAGTAATCATGGGAGATATGAATGGTGTGGTTTCTACAAATATGGACAAGGCACAAAGACAGACAATCTCTAAGGAAGGGAGACTTCCGAAGACCTTCTTTGAAATGACTGAAAATATGGACTTGATAGATATTTGGAGAACAAGGAACCCACTCGAAAGAGAGGGAACTTTCTTTTCTCAAGCAATGATGACCTGGACCAGAATCGATCAAATCTGGATTACTAGTGGGCTGGCTCCAAAGATCAAGAATATAGAAATCTGCCCCAAGACTTGCTCTGACCATAACGCCGTGAAGATGGAAATGAAATTTATAACAACTGGTCAATTTAGATGGAGGATGAATGACACCCTGTTTCGAGATGAGGAGATCCACAGAAAGGCCCAAAAAACCTTAAAGGACTATTTTGAATTAAACCTAAAAACTGATGTAGAAAAAAGAGTGATCTGGGACGCAAGTAAAGCTGTGATGCGAGGATTCCTAATCCAACAAAATTCAGTAAAAAAGAGAAAGCAAAATGAGAAGAAGGAAAAGATCCTGGAAAAGATAAAAGAAGGAGAGAAGAAATTGAGATCAAAACCAAAGTCCCAGGAGATTTTGAGAGAGATCAAGTTATACCAGACACAATATATGGAACTGATGAACCAAGAGATTGAATGGAAGATAAAGCAAATGAGACAAAAGACATTCGAATCTGCAGATAAATGTGGTAAGCTTCTGGCTTGGCAATTGAAGAAAAGACAGAAACTAAATACAGTTACAAACCTAGAAGTGGATGGAAAGAATATATCCAAACCCAATGAGATTAGAAACTGTTTTTTGAGCTACTTTAAAAAATTATATTCACAAGGACCGCAGAAGGAAGAGGATATAGATGAATTCCTTAAAAAATATGGACTACAAAAAATCTCTCATCAAAGCAAGGTGGATCTAAACCAGAGAATAACAGAACAAGAGATAGAGGGTGCCATTCAGAACATGCAACTGGGCAAATCTCCAGGACCAGATGGACTGACTTCCAGATACTATAAAGCTTTGAAGGAGTGGTTGGTACAACCGTTAAAGGAAGTCTGTAACGAGATTCTAGAGGGGGAAAAGGCGCCAGAATCGTGGAAAGAAGCTTATATTACACTCATACCAAAGACAGAGACTGAAAAGACTCAGCTTAAGAACTACCGCCCAATATCATTACTCAATGTGGATTACAAAATCTTTGCAGACATTTTGGCAAAAAGATTGAAAAGAGTGTTGATGGAGAAGATTCACAAGGACCAAGCAGGCTTTCTCCCAAAAAGGCACTTATCAGACAACGTGAGGAACATAATAGACATTTTGGAACTATTGGAGGTGAATATAAACACTAAAGCAGTGCTGATATTTGTGGATGCGGAGAAAGCCTTCGACAATATTTCTTGGAGTTTTATGAAAAAGAATCTTCATGGGATGGGGGTAGGCCAAGGATTTGAGAATGGTATGGGTGCGATATATTCTGAACAAAAAGCTAAGTTGATTGTAAATAATGTGATAACTGAAGAATTTAAGATAGAAAAAGGGACACGACAAGGGTGCCCAATTTCCCCATTGCTTTTTATATCAGTCCTGGAGGTTTTGCTAAATATGATTAGAGATGACCAGCAGGTTAAAGATGTACAGGTCGGAGCAAAACATTATAAGTTAAGAGTCTTTGCAGATGATTTGGTACTTACTTTACAAGAGCCAGATACTAGTACAAAGAGGGTGTTGGAGATAATTCAAGAATTTGGTCAGGTGGCCGGATTCAAACTGAACAAACAAAAGACTAAAGTTTTGGAGAAAAATTTAACAGGTATGGAGAGGGAGAAATTCCAGAATGAAACAGGTTTGACAGTGGTTAAGAAGGTGAAATACCTAGGGGTTCATCTGACATCTAAAAATCTGAATTTGTATAAAGACAATTATGAAAAATGTTGGTCAGAAATCAAAAAAGATCTAGAAATATGGTCAAATTTGAAACTGTCAATGTTAGGCCGAATTGCAGTTATTAAGATGAATGTATTGCCTAGAATGTTATTCTTGTTTCAAACTTTGCAGGTTCTTGACAAGATGGACTGTTTCAAGAGGTGGCAGAAAGACATTTCAAAATTTGTCTGGCAGGGCAAAAAGCCCAGAATAAAATTTAAAATATTGACAGATGCAAAAGAAAGAGGGGGATTTGCCCTGCCGGATTTAAAATTGTATTATGAAGCAGCAGCGTTTTGCTGGCTGAAAGAGTGGATGCTCCTCGAGAATACAGATATCTTGAATCATAGAATCAGAGTTGGAAGAGACCACAAGGGCCATCGAGTCCAACCCCCTGCCAAGCAGGAAACACCATCAGAGCACTCCTGACATATGGTTGTCAAGCCTCTGCTTAAAGACCTCCAAAGTAGGAGACTCCACGACACTCCTTGGCAGCAAATTCCACTGTCGAACAGCTCTTACTGTCTTGGATTATCTTGGATTTAGAAGGTTTCAATAATGCATTTGGTTGGCATGCATACTTATGGTATGATAAAATTAAAGTGCATAGGGCCTTTAAAAACCATATTGTCAGAAAAGCATTATATAATGTCTGGATAAGATATAAAAACTTGCTGGAAAACAAAACCCCTAGATGGTTGTCACCCTTGGAGGCTAAGGCATTGAAAAAGCTCAATATGGAGGCCGAATGGCCAAAGTATTGGGAAATCTTGGAACAAGACGGAGATAAATTGAAGTTACAGAGTCATGAGAAATTGAAACCCAAAGTACGAGATTGGCTCCATTATTATCAAATAATGGAGGTGTACAAACAAGATAGGAAAATTGGCTTCCAGGTGGAGAAATCAAAATTAGAAACTGAATTGTTAGAACCCAATACTAAGAACTTATCAAGAATGTATAATTTGCTGCTGAAATGGAATACACAAGATGAAACAGTTAAATCAGCTATGATTAAGTGGGCACAGGACATTGGCCATAATATTATGTTTGCTGACTGGGAATGGTTGTGGAACACCGGGATAAAATTTACGGCATGTAATGCTTTAAAGGAAAATATTATGAAAATGATCTATAGGTGGTACATGACCCCAGTCAAGCTAGCAAAGATTTATCATTTGCCTGATAACAAGTGCTGGAAATGTAAAGAATCTGAAGGTACTTTCTACCACCTTTGGTGGACGTGCCCAAAGATTAAGGCATTCTGGGAAATGATATATAATGAAATGAAAAAAGTACTTAAATGTACATTCCCTAAGAAACCAGAGGCCTTTCTCTTGGGCATTGTCGGCCAATTGGTGTTAAAGAAAGATAGAATTTTCTTTATGTATGCTACAACAGCAGCAAGAATACTTATCGCAAAGTATTGGAAGACACAAGATCTACCCACCTTGGAAGAATGGCAGATGAAAGTGATGGACTATATGACATTGGCTGAGATGACTGGCAGAATCCGTGATCAGAGGAAAGAGACGGCGGAAGAGGATTGGAAGAAATTTAAAATTTATCTTAAGAACTATTATAAAATTGATGAATGCTAAAATGTCGAGGTGTTGAGAAAGAAAAAGGGATTACAGTGACATAAGAATAAGTTGAAGAAAAGACTATGAGGACACATATTTGATAAAATTATTTAGAAGCTGCTGAAATAATCTTGGAAATTGGGATGCAGAAAGGGGAGGTATGGAGGAGTCTGAGAAATGAGGGTAATGAAAAAAAGGTTAGGAAATTATACATGTTTGTTTGTCCTTTTATTTGTTTGTATTGTTTAAAAAATGCTGTAAAACCAATAAAAAATTTATATATATATAAAAAAAGAGCACAATCCCCTTGGAGGGCTCGATTCCGGCGTCGTCTCCTCTGCGGAGGAGAACCCCTGGAACGTGCTGGCGGAAAGTGTGGGCGTAAAAAGCCAGCTGTCGAAATAATCCGCTGGCATGGGCCTGTGTGGGAAGAGTGCATGGAACTCGTCTTTGAGAAGCGGTTCCTCCAGAGCATAATCCGGCACCCAACTGTTGGCGCTGGCCGGGGTACCCTCCCTGGCGAGGAGATATTCTACTCCCTCCTCCCCCCCCATCTCGAGTCCAGAATCTCCGTGACCTCGTTGAATGTCGTAGCCCTCAGTGACTTCCCCCCCTCTGGTGACTTTCTGCGTGGGTCTGGTGCTGTCCCTGGCTCCTGAAACCTGTGTGGGGCCTTGTAGGGTGTGAGCACCGACCTATGAAAGACCGGGTGCATTCTGGAACCTTCTGGGAGAGTCAACCAAAAAGCTACAGGATTGATCCTGGCCTCAACTTGGTATGGCCCTAGCTGTTTGTGTCCTAGCTTCTTCTTAGCTAACGACTTGGCCGGCACTGCCTGGGCCGCTAACCATACCCAGTCCCCCACCTGGATGTCTTCCCCTGCCCTCCTGTGCCTGTCTGCCTGCTCCTTGTAGGCGTGTTTAGCTAGCTCCAAGTGCCGTCGGAGTTCCTCGTGGACCTCCTGCAATTCTGCTGCTAAGTGCTCAGCTCCCTGCGGCTCCCCCTGTGCCGTCGTCTCCAACCCCGGGAAGGTTCTGGGATGTCGCCCATTGTTGGCGCAGAACGGTGTCACCCCCGTTGACGCGTGCTTCATGTTGTTGTAGGCAAACTCGGCCAGCGGTAGGTAGTCCACCCAAGTCGCAGGCTGTTGATTGGCGTAACATCGCAGGTACTGCTGCATGATGGCGTTGACCCTCTCCGCTTGGCCGTTGGTCTGCGGATGCCTCGCCGACGCTAAGTTGATCTTGACGTTCAGGATACCCAGGAACTTCTGCCAGAAACTGGAAATGAATTGGCGGCCCCGGTCGGACAGGATGGACCGTGGCAAGCCGTGAACCCTGAACACGTGGTCTATGAACAGCTTGGCGGTCTGTTCCGCTGTGGCCACCTTCGCGCAAGGAATGAAATGCGCCATCTTGGTGAACAGGTCTACAACCACAAGTACCGCCGTCTTGCCTCGCGAACTGGGTAGATCAGTAACAAAGTCCAGCGCCACCCTCTCCCACGGCTGTAGTGGCGTCTCCAGCGGTTCCAGTAGTCCCGCTGGCTTCTTGTGCACTGGTTTGGATCTCTGGCAAGTGTCACACCTGGCGACGTAATCCGCGACCTCTCCTCGCATCTGGGGCCACCAAAAGTCCCTGGCTACTAAGTCCGCCGTCTTCTCCTTGCCGAAGTGACCCGCGCTGGGTGCGTCGTGCCACTGCTGCAGGACCTTCGCGCGGAGATCGTCCCCCGGCACGTAGAGAGCACCTTTGCGGGTTAGCAGGCCGTCGCGTATCTGGAAATCGCCGTCCTTTGCTGTGCCCCTCCACAGTTCCTCCATCTTGGATTGCGCGAACGGATCCGTCTGCAGCGTGCGACGCACCGCGTCCAGGTCCACGGCGGCTGAAGCACATGCCCATGCCTGCGGTGCGAAAATGTGCTTGGCCGCCACTGGTGCCGCTTCCTCGAGATACTGGGGTTTCCTGGAGAGCGCATCTGCTATGACATTGTTGTCTCCTGGGATGTACTCTATCCTGAAGTCGAAATCCGCAAAGAACTCCGCCCAGCGTATGTGCCTCTGGCTCTGGAGCTTCGCCGTGCGCCAATACTCTAGGTTCTTATGGTCCGTGCGGACCTGCACAGTGTGTCTGGCTCCGAAGAGGAAGTGCCTCCACGCCTTGAAGGCTGCATGAATGGCCAGCAACTCCCTGTCCCAGATGGTGTAGTTCTGCTCCGACTTGCTGAGCTTTCTGGAGTAGAACGCGCAAGGCCTCCAGTTCCCTTGCGGATCTTGCTGCAAGAGGACCGCCCCCACCGCTCTGTCCGATGCGACAGTCTCAACCCGCATGGGCCTGCTGGGATTCACGTGTAGCAGCTGTTCTTCGGACACGAAGAGGCTCTTAAGTCTCCGAAAGGACTGCTCCGCCTGGTCCGTCCAAATGAACTTTTTCTTCTTGGAACTGAGGGTGTCCGTGATAGCCGCCGTCTCTTTCGCGAAACCTTTGATGAACTTGCGGTAAAAGTTGGCGAAGCCGACGAACCTCTGGACTTCCTTCCGATTGTGTGGGCTCTTCCAGTCCAACACCGCGCGGACCTTGGCGCTGTCCATGGCGAGTCCCTTGTCGGACAGCCTGTAGCCCAGAAAATCCACCTCCGTCACGTCGAACTGGCACTTCTCCAGTTTGGCGTAGAGTCTGTGCTCCCTTAGCCTCTGCAGGACCTCCTTTACGTCACTCTCGTGAGCCTCCGGCGATTCCGAGAAGATCAGGATGTCGTCGAGGAAGCATACGCACTTCTTGTAAAGGAGTCCCGCTAGCACGTGGTGCATGAATGCTTGGAAACAGTGGGAGCCATTTTGGAGGCCAAACGGCATAACTTTGTATTCATAGGTGCCCAACGGCGTAAACATGGCCGTCTTCCACTCATCACCCTCCCTCATGCGTATGAGATTGTACGCGCCGCGCAGATCCAGCTTGGTGAAGATCTTCCCCTTTCGCACCGTCGCGAGCAAGTCGTCAATCTTAGGCATGGGAAATGCCTTGGGCTTTGTCATCGAGTTTATGGCCCTAAAGTCTACGATGAGCCTTTTTTGGGGCGTGTCCTTCTTCTTCACGAAAAACACAGGACTGCCCCCCACTGCCTTGGATTCTTGGATGAATCCCCGCTTCAAATTGTGCTCTATGAACTCCCTGAGCTCCTGCATCTCGTCCTCGGACATGGAATACAGCTTCGCAGTCGGCAGCGTCGCTCCTGGCAAGAGGTAAATTGCGCAGTCGTAGGGCCGGTGGGGGGGCAACTGGTCAGCTTCCTTTTCGCAGAAGACCTCCAAAAACCCCCTGTACTTGTGGGGCACCGACTGCACCATGCCCAGGTGCAGCTGCTGCCCTTCCTCCTGGCCCTCCGCTTCCTGGCCGGGCTGGATGCAGTGCTGTGCGCAGTAGGATGAACCAAAGGTGAGTTGTCGCTGGTACCACGCTAATGACGGGCTGTGTCTATCCAGCCAACTCATGCCCAACACTATAGGCGTGTCTGACAGGCGGGTGACGTTGAAACTGATGACCTCGCGGTGATTCCCAATCTGCATCACCATGGGTGGTGTCTGTTGTACCACCTGCCCGCCCAGCAGCTTCCTGCCATCGACTGTGACAACGTTTAAGGGCAGCGTGGCTGGTAGAAGCGCTATGTGATGTTCCTTGATGAACTGCACCCCCATGAAGTCTGCGTTGCTACCAGAGTCAATGCTAACAGGGACTTCCAGGGTGAGTCCATTAGGTAACTGGAGAGTTGCAGTGAGTTGCACCACTGGCTTGGGTGGTAGGGGGTCTGTAGGCTGCAAAATCGCTGGGGACTGCTTTACTGACTTGCCTGTCTGAGCCCCAGCATCTCTGCTTCCAGCCAGGCACTGTCATTTCCCTGAAACTGCTCTCCGTGGTGAGCTGCCTCTGTTACTGTTGCTAAGGCTGCAGTGTGCTTCTGGAGCCTCTGGGGACACTCTTTGGCCATGTGTTGCGCACTGTCACAGATGTAGCACTTCCTGCTCCCTCTAGGAGGCTTAGTCTTGACTGCTCCGGGCGCTGGGGCTCCGGCTGCTGTCTGAGCCTTGGCACCACCAAGCTCCATCGGTTCCTCCCCCTCCCTCAGCGGAGGCGAGGGATGCGTACGTCCCAGGTCCCTGGGAAGAAAAGGAGACGCTCTAGCCGGTGCACGCACCTGGCGACCCTCATCACTGTGCCAAGGGCGTTCTTCGTGGCGCACTCCTATCGTGAGCGCTCTCTGCACGACGTCTGCGAGGGTTTGAGGTCTGTCCCCCCTTGCCAACTCATCCTTTACGGAGCCATTGAGTCCCTCCCAGAACAAATCTCTCACTGCCACGGAGTCCTTTTCCCAGCCCAGCACATTCAGCAATGCAAAAAAGCGGGAATGGTACTGTCGTACTGTAGCCTTGCCTTGCCTCAATCCATGCATCTCGCGCCTTGCCACATCAATGTCCACGGTAGATTGGAAACAAGCGTCCATGGCCGCGATAAATGCGTCAGAATCCCTGCGGGCAGGACCATCTTCGCGCCATAAATTGCGTAGCCAGGCTTTAGCTTCCCCATGCAAGTGGGATACAATGAAGCCTACTCTCTCCTCCTCATCTCTAAAATCCTTCCGAAGCAAATGCAGCGCATATACGACGTCAGCTCTGAAACTGGGATAATGCTTCAGGTTCCCATCGAAGTGGGCTACTAAACTGCCCCCCTGCCAGCCGAGTCCAATTCCCTCTGACCTGGGCCCCGGGAACCCTTCTTTGCATGCACGCTCCCACCTGGCTTGCAGATCCTGGCATCGCGCTTCTGCTTCCTCTCCTGTCTTTTTGGAGATCAGTACTGCCGTGGAAAGCTCCGCTACTGCGTTTCGCAGTTCTGTTAGTTGCTCCTCCGCAGTCATCTCTGCCAACCTTCGTGAGCTTGCAAAAAAATTTTTTTTGCGTACAGAGAGGGGACTTACTGTCAGGGCTGCCTCAGGTCCCAGCTCACAAAGGACCAACGCCAGTCTCTCTTTATATACAGAAATTTTATTGCAGTTCATTTTTCGTTTCACAGCCGAGGCACGCAGCCCCACGTCCGTAACGCTAGACCGCTGAAGTCCCCTCTGAATCAGTCCCTCCCCTGCACCAGTTTAAGATGCTTGCTTTGCTCCACCTCCTCCTGTCTTTCCTTTTCCGCAGGGTCTTTCTGCCCGCTGGAGTTTCACCCCTCCTGGATTCCTCTGACGCTGAATCCACAGATGGCTCTCCTGCGGGCTTTGGGACCTGGCTCCTCCCCCGGGCTCTCCGTTTCCCCGCGCGCTTGCACATTTGAACTTGGCGCGCGCGCCCAGCTTCCAACCTTTCTCCTGATCGTTACATCACTCCTCTCACTGCTCCCCTCCCCTTCCGGGAGGATAGCTTGTTCTGACCTCCCCTCCGTTCCTGCCGACGGAGCTGCTTCCCCCTTTTTTTTATTATAATTTTTTTTATTGGTTTTACAATTTTTTAAAAAACAATACAAACATATAAAAAGACATACAAACACGTATAGTTTCATAATCTTTTTTTCATAAACCTTGTTTCTCAGACTCCCCCATACCTCCCCTTTCTGCATCCCGATGTCCAAAATTTTTAGCAACTTCTAATTATTTCTCTCAAGCCTCTGTCCTCTTAATCTTTCCTTCAGTCTAATCTTATATCACTGTAACCCTTTCTTTCTCAAAACCTCGACATTCTAACATTCATCAAGTTTATAATAGTCCTTAAGATAGATTTTAAATTTCTTCCATTCTTCTTCCGCCGTCTCCTTTCCCTGGTCACGGATTCTGCCAGTCATCTCAGCCAATGTCATGTAGCCCATCACTTTCATCTGCCATTCTTCCAGGGTGGGTAGATCTTGTGTCTTCCAATACTTTGCGATAAGTATTCTTGCTGCTGTTGTAGCATACATAAAGAAAGTTCTATCTTTCTTTGACACCAATTGGCCGACAATGCCCAAGAGAAAGGCCTCTGGTTTCTTAGGGAAAGTACATTTAAGTACCTTTTTCATTTCATTATATATCATTTCCCAGAAAGCCTTAATCTTCGGGCATGTCCACCAAAGGTGATAGAAAGTACCTTCAGTTTCTTTACATTTCCAACACTTGTTATCAGGCAAATGGTAGATTTTTGCTAGCTTGACTGGGGTCATGTACCACCTATAGATCATTTTCATAATGTTTTCCTTTAAGGCATTACATGCCGTAAATTTAATACCGGTGTTCCACAACCATTCCCAGTCAGCAAACATAATGTTATGACCAATGTCCTGTGCCCACTTAAT
Source organism: Podarcis bocagei (assembly GCF_964188305.1). Taxonomy (NCBI): domain Eukaryota; kingdom Metazoa; phylum Chordata; class Lepidosauria; order Squamata; family Lacertidae; genus Podarcis; species Podarcis bocagei. The sequence continues at coordinate 78,650,477 of NC_138131.1, forward strand.
CATAGCTGATTTAACTGTTTCATCTTGTGTATTCCATTTCAGCAGCAAATTATGCATTCTTGACAAATTCTTGGTATTGGGTTCTAACAGTTCAGTCTCTAATTTTGATTTTTCCACCTGGAAGCCAATTTTCCTGTCCTGTTTGTAAACCTCCATTATTTGGTAATATTGGAGCCAATCTCGTACTTTAGGTTTCAATTTCTCATGACTTTGTAATTTCAATTTATCTCCATCCTGTTCCAAAATTTCCCAATACTTTGGCCATCCGACCTCCATATTAAGTTTCTTCAGTGCCTTAGCCTCCAAGGGTGACAACCATCTAGGGGTTTTGTTTTCCAACAAATCTTTATATCTTATCCAAACATTAAACAACGCTTTTCTGACAATGTGATTTTTAAAGGCCTTATGCACTTTGATTTTATCATACCATAGATATGCATGCCAACCAAATGTATTATTAAAGCCTTCTAAATCCAAGATATCTGTATTCTCGAGGAGCATCCACTCTTTCAGCCAGCAAAACGCTGCTGCTTCATAGTACATGTCAGGGAACTGCCATCGGAGGAACAGGTGGGGAAAGGGCTCACGGAGGCTGGGAGGGACTCAACAGTTGAAGCAGGGACCAGCAGGGGGAGAGATGGGTCTCTGGAGGAGAGTCTCACAAAGGCTGAGAGAGACGCAGCAGCTAAAGCAGGAACTAGCAGGGAAAGGGGAGGATCTCTGAGGGAAAGCGAGCAAGAGGGAGGGCTCAGGGACACGTCCAGCGAGAACAGTGGGGAGGTGTCAGAAGCTCCCATAGGGAGACCTATTCCTCGCCGGAAGCTGTCACGCCGCGAATCCCGAAGACGTGTTTCCGTTAAGGAGCTTTTATGCTGGAAGCGCTTCCGAAAACAACCACTGTCGGAATCTGCAAGTGACTAGAGCAGACATGTCTGAGGAGCTCTGTCACACACAGAGGTTTGTGGAGTTGCACAAACTCTGAGGGACTACGATTTTACGCACAAGCAGCTCATCATCCCATCACAGCATTCCGACAGTCTTTGTAAGCTGTTTGTGCAGGAGAAGGCATCATGAGTGACCCAGCCGGAACCGGAGAAGCAGGAGTTGGAGCGGGTCCAAGCTTGGAAGAAAGGTACCGAGCGTTGGAAATCCAACTGGCGCTGCAGACGGCGAGGCTTGAGGAGAGAAGGGCTCAGGATGCAGACAAGAAGGGGAGAGCCACCCAGTTCACCAGAAAGGTACCAGGATTGGTGCAGAAGTTTGGGGGGGACCCCAAGGACTACCATGCCTTTAGAACAGAGATGCAATATGCCCTCAATGTGCAGTTTGATGAATTCCCTGACGAGGAATCGCGAGTGGCTTTCGTGATTGGGCATCTTGAAAGGGGGGCGAGGGACTGGGTTAGACCCCTGATGGCAACGCATAATGACGTCCTAAAGGACACCATGAAGTTCTTTCGTGCAATGGATCTCATGTTTTCCAGCGATATTGAGCAGGGAGTGGTGCGCAGACAGCTAATGGCTTGCAAGCAGGGAAGCCGATCTGTCCGTGAGTACTGGACTGAGTTCACCATGCTGGTTCACAGATTGGGGTGGGACTTATCGGCGGCACCCATTCAAATGCTATTTGAAGAAGGCCTTGCTTCGGCTGTGAAAGACGAACTTTCCCGGGGTCCTAGGGCGGATTCTATGGATCAGCTGACTAAATCTGCGCTGACCATAGGAGCGCGCCAGGAGGCGAGAGCTTTGGAGAGGCGGGAAGGGAAGGGGGAACGTTGGAAGGAGTTCCGCATTCCAGACATTCCAGAGACAACTTTCCCGCCGGCAGAGCCGATGGAAATCGGAACAGCGCGCGCGCACGCAGTTTCAAAGCCCAGTGAGGGGGGAAAGAAGGAGGGAAAAGGCGCCCGGAAATGCTATCTCTGCCAACAGCCAGGTCACTTTGCCAGAGTCTGCCCCTAGAGGAAGGAATAGCAAGGGATGATGGGAGCTGTTGAGGGAAGAGAGGAGGAAAAACCGGAGCAGGTAAAAGCCAACGCCTGGTTGCCACAGTCGGGGCACAGCAGCCAGGCCAAAGAGCAGTGAAAGTGCCCATGCCAGAAGCTCCTCAACCTGCCCTAGTGATAGAAGTGTCGCTAGAGCTGCAAAATGGACACCCCCAAAAGATAAAGGCGCTGTTGGACTCAGGCAGCTCCTGCAATTTCATGAGCAAAGAGTTTGCAGCTGAACACCAAATACAGACTATCCCTTTAAGCAACCCCCTGCAGGTGACCACGATCGATGGCAGGGAGTTGTTGGGAGGAGAAGTCAGCTTGCAGACCGTCCCAATGATAATGAAGGTGGCAAGGCACACAGAACTGATAGCGTTTAATGTGGCCACCTTGGGAGGAGCTCCTATTATTTTGGAGATGAGCTGGCTAGCGTTACATGATCCGCTGGTGGGCTGGCATCAGAGAGTGGTTTCCTTTGGTTCAGCACATTGCTTAGAACACTGCAAAGGGGGAAAGGGTTCAGCAGGGGCCCAAGCCACCCTAGCAGGGACGGAAGTAATGGAGAAAGTGAAGGTACCACCACAATACGCAGATCTCAGCGACGTGTTCAGCGAGAAGGAAGCTGACCAACTACCCCCGCATAGACCCTTTGATTGTCAAATCAATTTACTCCCTGGGGCACAGCTTCCTGTAAGCAAGTTGTATGCCATGTCAGACAGAGAAATGCAGGAGCTAAGAGAGTTCATTGACAAGAACCTGAAGAGAGGCTTCATCAGAGAGTCCAAAGCAGTGGGAGGTAGCCCAGTGTTTTTTGTGGATAAAAAACACACGGACAAGCCGAGACTGGTGTGTGACTTCAGGGCGTTAAACGCAGTGTCAGAACCCGTGGCTTTCCCTATGCCCCGGATTGACGACATTTTGACCAGGGTGCGGAAGGGAAATATTTTTACAAAGCTGGACCTAAGGGGGGCGTACAACCTGATACGTATAAGGAAAGGGGATGAATGGAAAACCACCATGTTCACCCCTTTGGGGGCATTTGAATATCTCGTTATGCCATTTGGCTTACAAGCAGGCTCGGCGTGCTTCCAATCGTTTATGAACCACGTACTGGGGCCTTTGCTTTACAAGAATTGTGTGGCCTTCCTAGATGACGTGTTGGTGTATTCTGAGAATGAGGAGCAGCATGTGAGAGACGTCAGAGAAGTGTTGAGCAGGCTGCAAGCCAACCGGCTGTGGGTGAAACTGGAGAAGTGTCAGTTTCATACCAAGGAGGTGGAATTCCTGGGGTACCGCCTGTCAGACAAGGGATTGGCCATGGATCCCGGCAAGGTCCAGGCAGTGCTGGAATGGAAAGCACCCAAAACCAAGAAGGATGTGCAGAGGTTCCTAGGGTTTGGGAACTTTTATCGTAAGTTCATCCGAAACTTTGCACACCTGACGGCGCCCATTACGGACTGTCTCAGCAGTAAGAAGAAATTTGTTTGGACTGAGGAGGCGGAGCGAGCTTTTGAGGAACTGAAAAGGGCCTTCGCCTCTGAAGGACAACTTCTGCATGTGGATTTACAAAAAAAGATGAGAGTCGAAACAGACGCATCAGACAGAGCCATAGGGGCGGTGCTTCTTCTGCAGCCAGGGAAGGAGGAGTCAGAGTGGAGACCGTGTGCCTTTTTTTCGCGAAAGCTGAACAAATCCGAGAGGAACTACACGGTGTACGACCGAGAACTTCTTGCTATTCATGAGGCTTTCCGGAGATGGAGGCATCTGCTAATTGGCGCACAACATAAGGTGCAAGTGTGCACTGACCACAAGAACCTAGAGTATTGGAGAACGGCACGAGTGCTCAACCAACAGCAGTTGAGATGGGCCCAGGAGTTCTCCAAATTTAACTTTGAGATTTGTTACGTGCCAGGCCCAGAGAACGTTAGGGCGGACGCTCTCTCACGCAAACCTGAATATTTGGAGGGGGAGAGAGCACCCGAAGAAAGACATGTCATTCCAGAGGACCGCTGGGTGTGTGGGGCGGCATTGGTGGGGCAAAGGGAACTGGTAGAGGGAACGGTGCATGATGAATACGCCCAGGAGAAACTCAGGGGTCTCAGGAGGGAGGGAGATAAACCTGGGGGTTTTGAGGAGAGAAACGGGGCATTGTACTACAAGGGAGCGTTATATATACCTGAAGGTGATTTGAGGGAGAAGGTACTCAAGCAACTGCACGATAGCCCCACAGCAGGGCATTTTGGGCAACACAAAACCATGTGGCTGGTTACCAGGGAATTTTGGTGGCCCAAGGTCAGGGAAGATGTGCGGGAGTATGTGAGAGGGTGTGACCAATGCCAGCGAGCCAAGGGGGAGAGGCGGGCACCGGCAGGGTTATTAGAACCGCTACCCACACCTGAAAGACCATGGGAAGCAGTGGCAATAGATTTCATGACTGATCTGCCAAAGTCCAGAGGGAAAACAGCCATCATGGTTGTGGTAGACCTGTTAACCAAAATGGCCCACTTTATAGCATGCTCACATGCTGTCACGGCAGAAGAAACCGCTAAATTGTTTGTAGAAAATGTGTTTAGGTTGCATGGCGCCCCCTTGAGGGTGGTTTCAGACCGAGGGAAACAATTTACTTCCAGGTTCTGGAGGAAGCTCATGAGCTTACTGCATGTAGAGGTCAATTTTTCGACTGCCCGGCATCCTGAAACCAACGGGCAGGCGGAAAGAGCCAATGGCATCCTCCAGCAATATTTGAGGTGTTATGTCAATGACAGAGAGAATGATTGGGTGGAGAAGCTGGCGTTGGCGGAATTTGCCTACAACAATGCGGAGAACGTGTCCACGAGGATGAGCCCCTTTTTGGCTAATTACGGGTGCCATCCCCGGGCTTTCCCGGGGGGGGGGGAAGGGGAGAACTGGTGCGTTCCAGCTGCCGAACAGTTCGTAGAAGAAATGGAAGCGATCCATCGCCAGCTCCAACTTAACTTAGACAGGGCCAAGGAGGAATATAAGAGGCAGGCAGACAAAAACAGAAGAGAAGGTGAAACAATTAGGGTGGGGGATCAGGTGTGGCTGTCAACCCAAGGGTTACCATTCAAAGGAGGTTGTAAGAAGTTAAGACCCAAAAGACTGGGCCCATTTGAAGTCACACAACAGGTCAACCCAGTGGCTTTCAGACTCCGGTTACCGAACCACATGAAGCTGCACCCAGTTTTCCACAGGTCGTTGCTGTCACCGTATAAAGGGGACAGAGAAGGGAGGGTCACTCGGGGACCAGCAATGGAGGAAAGGGAACACAGCTACCATGTAGCGGAGATCCTCGATTCCAGGTGGAAGGGAGATCAAGTAGAGTATTTGGTAACGTGGGAAGGGGAACCGGAGTCGGAAAACTATGGCAACTGATAAGCCAAAGTTGCCATGAGTGCCAAGAAAAACAAACATGGAGTCCAGCGCGCTTCCCTTGCGCGGCTTGCAGACTGTTTGTGCCGATCCAAAAGTCCTCTGGCTCCCTGGCTGTCAGCAGAGCGATCGCAGCAGATAGAAGCAATTGCAGCGTGTGGGTGAATAATTCAGAACAGACACAAAGCGTTCCTTATCTTCTCTAGCCTTTAATCAAGTAGAATAACATCGTAAATTAAACCTGGCGAAAGCTCGCCCATTCTCCCTTTCGCGTAGCGTCCCAAAAGCAGACTGAAACACTCGGCGTCAAACCACTCCCCGTATGTGTTTCTAACCACGCCTCAGGGAAGAGACGTCACACAGAACTCTTTAACCCTGTGAGTTCTGAAACCAATAACAAAAACACCTGGGTCATGGCAGAGGATGTCAAGGACGAGGTTTTAATAGAAACTTTTCATCAGAGGTTCCCACGTAAACCTCAGCCAGTGGCGAGGTTCCGGAGGGAATACTTTGCCACCACAGATGAGGAAGAGGAGTTGGAGGGGTTCACAGATTCCGAGGAGGAGGAGGATTCAGCGAGCCGGAACAGCGACCGATGGAGGGAAATGTTCGAGACGTCTGAAGATGAAGAGGATTCTTTTCGGAGTTTTACCTCCTCACCGCCCAGAGGAGAGGGAACGGGCGGGGGTGAAGGGGGTCCTGGAGGGGAGGTGGATGTCAGGGAACTGCCATCGGAGGAACAGGTGGGGAAAGGGCTCACGGAGGCTGGGAGGGACTCAACAGTTGAAGCAGGGACCAGCAGGGGGAGAGATGGGTCTCTGGAGGAGAGTCTCACAAAGGCTGAGAGAGACGCAGCAGCTAAAGCAGGAACTAGCAGGGAAAGGGGAGGATCTCTGAGGGAAAGCGAGCAAGAGGGAGGGCTCAGGGACACGTCCAGCGAGAACAGTGGGGAGGTGTCAGAAGCTCCCATAGGGAGACCTATTCCTTGCCGGAAGCTGTCACGCCGTGAGTCCCGAAGACGTGTTTCCGTTAAGGAGCTTTTATGCTGGAAGCGCTTCCGAAAACAACCACTGTCGGAATCTGCAAGTGACTAGAGCAGACATGTCTGAGGAGCTCTGTCACACACAGAGGTTTGTGGAGTTGCACAAACTCTGAGGGACTACGATTTTACGCACAAGCAGCTCATCATCCCATCACAGTACAGTTTTAAGTCCGGCAGGGCAAATCCCCCTCTTTCTTTTGCATCTGTAAGTATTTTAAATTTTATTCTGGGCTTTTTGCCCTGCCAGACAAATCTCGCAATGTCTTTCTGCCACCTCTTGAAACAGTCCATCTTGTCAAGAATCTGCAAAGTTTGAAACAAAAATAGCATTCTAGGCAATACATTCATCTTAATAACTGCAATTCGGCCTAACATTGACAATTTTAGATTTGACCATATTTCTAGATCTTTTTTAATTTCTGACCAACATTTTTCATAGTTGTCCTTATACAAGTTCAAATTTTTAGATGTCAAATGAACCCCTAGGTATGTCACCTTCTTAACCACTGTCAAACCTGTCTCTTCTTGAAATTTCTCCTTCTCCATGACTGTCAAATTTTTTTCTAAGACTTTAGTTTTTTGTTTGTTCAGTTTAAGTCTGGCTACCTGGCCAAATTGTTGAATTATCTCCAACACTCTTTTCGTACTAGTGTTTGGCTCTTGTAAGGTCAATACTAAGTCATCTGCGAATGCCCTTAACTTGTAATGTTTAGCTCCGACCTGTACACCTTTAACCTGCTGGTCATTTCTAATCATATTCAGCAACACCTCCAGAACAGAAATGAAAAGCAATGGAGAAATTGGGCACCCCTGTCGTGTTCCTTTTTCTATCTTAAGTTCCTCCGTTATCACATTATTTACAATCAGCTTAGCTTTTTGTTCAGAATATATTGCACCCATACCATTCTCAAAACCTTGGCCTACCCCCATCCCATGAAGATTCTTTTTCATAAAACTCCAAGAAATATTGTCAAAGGCTTTCTCCGCGTCCACAAAAATCAGCACTGCTTTAGTGTTTATGTTCACCTCTAGCAATTCCAGAATGTCTATTATATTCCTTACATTGTCCGATAAGTGCCTTTTTGGGAGAAAGCCTGCTTGGTCCTTATGAATCTTCTCCATCAACACTCTTTTAAGTCTTTTTGCCAAAATGTCTGCAAAAAAATTATAATCCACATTAAGTAATGATATTGGGCGGTAGTTCTTAAGTTGAGTCTTTTCAGTCTCTGTCTTTGGTATGAGTGAAATATACGCTTCTTTCCACGATTCTGGTGCCTTTCCCCCCTCTGAAATCTCATTGCAGACTTCCTTTAACGGTTGAACCAACCACTCCTTCAAAGATTTATAGTATCTGGAAGTCAGTCCATCTGGCCCTGGAGACTTGCCCAATTGCATGTCTTGAATGGCACCCTCTATCTCTTGTTCTGTTATTCTCTGGTTTAAATCCACCTTGCTTTGATGAGAGATTTTTTGTAATCCATATTTTTTAAGGAATTTATCTATGTCCTCTTCATTTTGTGGTCCTTGAGAATAAAGTTTTTTGAAATAACTCAGAAAACAGTTTCTAATCTCATTGGGTTTAGATATGTTCTTTCCATCCACTTCTAGGCTTGTAACTGTATTTAGTTTCTGCCTTTTCTTCAATTGCCATGCCAGAAGTTTGCCACATTTATCTGCCGATTCGAATGTTTTTTGTTTCATTTGCTTTATCTTCCATTCAATCTCTTGATTCATCAATTCCATATATTGTGTTTGATATAACTTAATCTCTCTCAAAATCTCCTGGGACTTTGGTTTTGATCTTAATTTTTTCTCTCCTTCTTTTATCTTTTCCAAAATCTTTTCCTTCTTCTCATTCTGCTTTCTCTTTTTTATTGAATTTTGTTGAATCAAGAATCCTCGCATCACAGCTTTACTTGCGTCCCAGATCACTCTTTTTTCCACATCGGCCTTTAGATTTATTTCAAAATAGTCCTTTAAAGTTTTTTGGGCCTTCATGTGGATCTCCTTATCTCGAAACAGGGTGTCATTCATCCTCCATCTAAATTGACCAGTTGTTGTAAGTTTCATTTCCATCTTCACGGCGTTATGGTCGGAGCAAGTTTTTGGGCAGATTTCTACCCTCCTAATCTTTGGAGCCATCCCACTAGTGATCCAAATTTGATCAATTCTGGTCCAGGTCATCATTGCTTGAGAGAAAAAAGTTCCCTCTCTCTCAAGAGGGTTCCTTGTTCTCCATATGTCTATTAGGTCCATATTTTCCGTCATTTCAAAGAAGGTCTTCGGAAGTCTCCCTTCCTTGGAGATTGTCAGTCTTTGTGCCTTGTCCATATTTGTAGAAACTACACCGTTCATGTCTCCCATAATTATCATATTGTAATCCAAATAGTCCATCAGAGTTTCATGAAGTTTCTTGAAGAATTCCGCCTTGCCTTCATTTGGTGCATAAATTCCAACTATTAAGAATTTTTCTCCTTGTACTTGTATTTCAACTGCCAGATATCTTCCTTGTTCATCTTTAAACATCATTTTTGGAACCCATTTCTCTTTTACATAGATCACGACTCCTCTTTTCTTAACTTTATCCGATGAAATGAATTCTTGTCCTAATCTTTTATTTATGAGTAGTTTCCTGTGTGCTCTGGTTACATGGGTTTCTTGTAAACAAATCAAGTCCAATTGTTCTCTTTTCAAAATATGAAACACTTGACGTCTCTTCAAAGGCATGTTCAGCCCATTACAAGTCCAGCTAAGGAATTGCAGAGCCGTCTTGTTATTTTTCTGTTACTCCTCCAACCGTTCCAAGTTGTTGCTCTTCCTCTGATGGTGATGGGTTAAGTCCAAACGATAGGTTCAGAATGTCTAGTGCTCTCCTTTGTTCTGCAATTGGATCCACAGTTCCCTTCTGTAAGTCCTCTTGGTTTCTTTCCAAGAATCTCTCTTTGTCTTGTATTGTCTTTATTTTCACCTTCTTTCCCTTATAGTCAAAAGACAGTCCTTGTGGGAACTCCCACCTGAAAGGGATGATGTTCTTCTTCAGCAGGTAAACCAAATCCTTATAGAATGTTCTCAACTCCAAGATATGTTTAGGGATGTCTTTAAAAATCTGTATGGATGAATTTTCAATTTGCAAGGCCTTTTGGTAGTGTAATTTTAATATTTTATCTCTTTCTTCCTTAGATCTAAGGGTAATCAAACAGTCCCTCGGGGTCTTTCTGTTCTGTCTTCTGCCCAGTCTAAATGCTGTTGTAATCTTAAATTCTTCCTCCTCCAAGTCTTCCCAGAAACCAGCAAACTCTTGTGTTAAAAACTCCACCAGGTTGTCTCCTTCGCTCTCGGGAATCAGTCTTAATTTCAGATTTCTTTCCTTTCTCTGTAATTCCCACAAAGCCAGAGTTACATCATGTTCATGAACCTTTTTAGCAATCGGTTCTAAGTTCTCTTGAGTCTCTCCAGCAATAGTTCTAGCTTCCTCTGCAATTTTACGTGTTGCAGAATTTTCTTGAACCAGCCTGTTTATAGATTCTGTATTCAAGTCCAATCTTGCTGTTAGTTCTGTTAATTTCTGTGTATTTTCTGTACTCTGCTTTGTCAAGGTCTCCAAAGATTGATTTATCTTGAGTAACGCTTGTGTCACTGACTCCATAGAGGCAGCTGTCACTTTTTCTTGTCCTGTTATTCCTGTAGGAGTTACGCCTGTAATTGAGCCTCTTTTCTTTTGTTGCTGTTGCTGGTGTTGTTGCTGGTGGAGCTGCTGTTGCTGGTGGAGCTGCTTCCCCTGACACACTGGAACCTCCCCCCCCCCTCCGCTACGCTCTGGAGGGGAAGCCGGTCCCGATCTCCTGCTGCTGCTTCGGGATTCCCTATTTGCTCCTTCCCCCTGATGAGTCCCCCCTGGGGCTCCTCTTGTCTTGGCTACAGGCGCCCCCTCCTGGGAATCCCCCGATTCGCTGGAAAGGCTCATGGAATCCCTCGGGCCACCGTCCTCCTCTTCCTCGCTGTCCTCGGACTCTTCCCAATAGTCCTCCCTCTCCTGCCTCCCATGTGCCTCTGCTCCTGAACCCCTGACAGCGCCATAAATTGCGCAGCCACGATTTAGCTTCCCCATGCAGATGAGTTATTATGAAGCCTACTTTCTCCTCCTCATCTCTAAAGTCTCCCCTTCGCTCTCCATCACCTCTCTCCCCTGTACCTCTGCTCCTGAGCCCCTGACAATTATATTTCATTTCCCAGAAAGCCTTAACCCTTGGGCACGTCCACCATAGGTGAAAGAATTTTCCTTCAGTTTCTTTACAATTCCAACACTTATTGTCTGGCAAATGATATATTTTTGCAAGCTTGATTAGGGTCATGTACCACCTGTAAATCATTTTCATAATATTTTCTTTCAGGGCATTACATGCCGTAAATTTCACACCAGTGGTCCTCAAATTGGTGTTTTTGGGGTTAGAATGCACATTCACCCCAAAATCGCAGAAATGTTTGTTACCAGCCCAAATCAACCATAGGTAAACATATGGTAACATGTCAATAGAAAAAGGACGAATAAGCTTTGATTGCTCTTTCGGTGTTCATTCACCCACAAATAGCAAAGCGGTGTGTAATGGTTGGGAGTTACTCGTGCGTAATCCTGCTCTGTTTGAGCATCGGGTTGCCTGGTTAAACCCTCCGGACTACGCAGCCCATGGTAGCGTGGCTGCTCTTAGTCACTTGTAGAATCTGACTGTGGGCGTTTCTTAAAGCGTTGCCAACATAAGAGTTGTTTGACGCCCAATCGTTTCCGCCTCTCACTGCGCGGGAGTCTCCTGCGCAGGGTGGGCGTGGGCAGCGGGGTGCTTGGGCTCTCCTCACTAACTTCCAACGAAGAGTCCTGGAGCCCCTGCACCTCCCTGTCCCGTTGCTCTCCTGGATCCCTGGTGTTACACTCATTCTCTTCCCCTTCTTCCTGGCTAAGTCTCCCTCTAGCGCTTGGACCTTCCCCTGCAGAATCAGAGACCCTCTCCTTCTCCCGTGCCTCTGATGGCAGTTCCCTGACATCCACCTCCCTCCCAGGGCCCCCTTCACTCCCCCTCCGACCCGGGGGCTCTGTTGCAGCCTCTTCTCTGGTCGGCGAGCCAAGGAAACCCCTGAAAGAGCTGTCCTCCTCATCTGTGGGTGTGAACACCTCTTCCCACCTGCTAAGGTTCCCACCCAAGGAATGACTCTCCCAATCCGATTCTTCTTCGGATTCTGAAAACCCTTCGAAACTCTCTTCCTCCTCCGTCGTGCCGAACTGTTCTTCCCAGAATCGCTCTAAGGGCTTGGGTTTATCTGGGAACCGTCGGTGGAACACTTCCACCATATGCTCGTCGCCAACTGCCTCTGCCGGCACCCACGTGTTTTCCGACCAGGGCTCTCCTTCCCACGCCACCAAGTACTGCACCTGCCGCCCTCGCCACCTTGAATCCACTATCTCTGCGGCCGAGCTCTGGTGTTCCCTCTCTTCTACCTGTGGTTGTGGCAAGACTTCTACCTCCCGCCCCTCTAATTCCTGCCCCTCTCTGTGCGGTGAGAGCAAGGACCTGTGGAACACGGGATGTATTTTCATGTTGTTGGGCAACCTGAGCTTGAACGCCACTGGGTTTATCTGTTGTATAACTTCAAACGGGCCCAGTCTTCTGGGCTGCAACTTCTTGCACCCTCCCTTAAAGGGTAACCCTTGAGTGGACAACCACACGCGATCCCCCACCCTAATGGTTTCCCCTTCCCTCCGGTGTTTATCTGCTTGCTTCTTGTAACTGGCTTTAGCCCTTTCTAGGTTCATCTTGAGCTGTTGATGTAACGCTTCCATTTCTTCCACAAACTGTTCAGCAGCAGGTACACTCCAGCTCTGTTCCTCATTGCCCGGGAACGCCCTGGGATGACACCCATAATTGGCCAAGAAGGGGCTCATACTGGTGGACACATGTTCAGCATTATTGTACGCAAATTCTGCTAGCGCTAGTTTCTCTACCCAATCATTCTGCCTTTCGCTAACGAAGCAGCGTAAGTATTGCTGGAGTACACTGTTTGCCCTTTCCGCCTGCCCATTGGTTTCTGGGTGTCTCGCTGTCGAGAAGCTTACCTCGACTTGCAGTAGGCTCATGAGCTTCCTCCAGAACCGGGAAGTAAATTGTTTTCTGCGGTCAGATAAAACCCTCAAGGGGGCGCCATGCAGCCTAAAAATGTGTTCTACAAACAACCGTGCCGTTTCTTCCGCCGTCACCGCATGGGAGCAGGCGATAAAGTGGCACATTTTGGTTAGCAAGTCTACTACTACCATCACTGCTGTTTTTCCCCTTGATTTGGGCAAATCCGTCATGAAATCAATTGACACCACCTCCCAGGGTTTGTTTGGCGTGGGTAAGGGTTCCAGCAAACCTGCTGGCATCGTGCGTTCCCCTTTGGCCCTCTGGCAGCGGTCACACCCTCTTACATATTCACGTACACCTTCCCTCACCCGTGGCCACCAAAATTGTCGGGTCACCAGCATCATGGTTTTGTGTTGCCCAAAATGTCCCGCTGTGGGGGTGTCATGTAGTTGTTTGAGTACCCTTCTTCTTAGAGCCTCCCCCGGTACGTACATCACCCCCCTGTAGTACAACACCCCTTCCTTCTCCTCAAACCCCTCTGGTGCTCCCCTCCCCTCTTGGAGTTCCCTGATTTTAGTCCGGGCGAATTCATCGTCCCTAGTGAGTCCTGCCAGTTCTCTCGTGCCCACTAGAGTACCCCCACACACCCATCGGTCCTCAGGTATGACGTGGCGGGTCTCCGGCGGCCCTTCTCCTTCGAAGTACTCTGGTTTCCGCGAAAGAGCGTTTGCTCTCACGTTTTGCTGGCCGGGCACATACTGGATTTCGAAAGAAAACTTGGAAAACTCCTGCGCCCAGCGAATCTGTCTCTGGTTGAGCACCTGTGCTGTCCGCCAATATTCCAAGTTCTTGTGATCTGTGCAGACCTGGATCTTATGCTGCGCCCCTATCAGCAGATGGCGCCACCGACGAAAGGCGGCGTAAATTGCTAGCAGTTCTCGGTCGTACACGGTGTAGTTTTGTTCCGACTTGCTCAGCTTCCTCGAGAAGAAGGCGCACGGTTTCCATTCTTGCTGGCTCAGTCCTGGCTGCAACAGAACCGCCCCGATGGCTCTTTCTGACGCGTCCGTCTCCAACCTCATAGGTTTCTCCAAATCCACATGTAGTAATTGTTCCTCCGACGCGAATGCCTTCTTCAATCTTTCAAAGGATTGCTGGGCTTCCTCCGTCCACACAAACTTTCTCTTACTACTGAGACAGTCCGTGATTGGGGCCGTCAAGTGTGCGAAGTTCTTGATGAACGTCCGGTAGAAATTGCCAAAACCTAGGAATCTCTGCACATCCTTTCGTGTCTTTGGGGTCTTCCACTCCAATACTGCTTGCACCTTGCTTGGGTCCATCGCTAAGCCTTTGTCAGATAGCATGTACCCCAGGAACTCCACCTCTCGGGCATGAAACTGACATTTCTCTAGCTTGACCCACAACTGGTGTTTCTGCAAATGTTGTAGCACTTCCCTGACATCTCTCACATGTTGCTCCTCATTTTCCGAATAAATCAAGACGTCGTCCAGGAATGCTACACAGTTCTTGTAAAGCAGAGACCCCAACATGTGGTGCATGAACGCTTGAAAACAGGCGGAGCCTGACTGTAATCCGAAAGGCATAACGAGATATTCAAAGGCCCCCAGGGGTGTGAACATGGTGGTCTTCCATTCATCCCCCTCTCTCATCCGGATTAAGTTGTAAGCCCCCCTCAGATCTAGCTTGGTGAAATTCTTTCCCTTCCTCACTCTTGTCAGATTGTCATCGATTCTGGGCATCGGGAAAGTCACAGGTTCTGACACCAAATTTACCCCCCTGAAGTCCACGACCAGCCTCGGTTTATCAGTGTCCTTTTTGTCCACAAAAAATACTGGACTGCCCCCCACTGCTTTTGACTCTCTTATAAACCCTCTCTTTAGGTTCTTGTCGATAAAGTCCTGTAACTCCTTCATCACTATGGGGGTGGGTTTCCCCTGAGCATCCAGCGACCGTCGTTCTTCCAGCCTCGCTGTCAGGATGGCTATGTGCTCTTCCAAATTGCGGTTTCTCTCCTCCAGCGATTGGCCTCCAGCTGCCCCTCCCCTGGCTCCATCTCCTCCGGTCTTACTCATGATGCCCCCTTCTGCTTGTTGCGCACGAGCAACTTTCAGGGTGAGTCAGAATGCTGTAATGGTTGGGAGTTACTCGTGCGTAATCCTGCTCCGTTTGAGCATCGGATTGCCTGGTTAAACCCTCCGGACTACGCAGCCCATGGTAGCGTGGCTGCTCTTAGTCACTTGTAGAATCTGACTGTGGGCGTTTCTTAAAGCGTTGCCAACATAAGATTTGTTTGACGCCCAATCGTTTCCGCCTCTCACTGCGCAGGAGTTTCCTGCGCAGGGTGGGCGTGGGCAGCAGGGTGCTTGGGCTCTCCTCACTAACTTCCAACGAAGAGTCCTGGAGCCCCTGCACCTCCCTGTCCCGTTGCTCTCCTGGATCCCTGGTGTTACACTCATTCTCTTCCCCTTCTTCCCGGCTAAGTCTCCCTCTAGTGCTAGGACCTTCCCCTGCAGAATCCGAGACCCTCTCCTTCTCCCGTGCCTCTGATGGCAGTTCCCTGACACGGTGTAATAAGCCTAAACAAAGCCAAACAAGTTGTTTTGGTTTCCAACTACATAGAGAGAAGAATCTTGGATTTCGCTTACTTCAAGTCGTGTTCTTTGCTGTTAATGCACATTGACACAGAAATCGCAAAGTGTGTGTAATGAGACCAAAATAACACAACACCATCTTTTCGCTTCCATATGCGTAGAAAGAAGACGAATAGGCTTTGATTGGGCTTTTTTCAATTCGCATGGTGTTATTTGGGTGTGCACCAGCATCACCCCAAACAAAAGCAAAAAAGTTTTTTTGGGTTCCATCTACATAAAAAGAAGATGATAAAGCTCTGATTGGGCTCATTTCAAATTGGTGTTTTGCGGGTTAGAATGCACATTCACCCAAAAATCGCAGAAATGTTTGTTACCAGCTCAAATCTGCTGGGAAAAAGCACCAATGATAAAGCCAGCTGCAGGTGGCTGGAATGCAAAACAGGATGTTGTTGTTTCAAACTGTACTGTTGGGAAAAAGGGGGAGTCTATTCTCTGTACTGAGCACCGGATGTTAGCTCAGAGTGTCATCTGACCTGTGCTAGAAGCACAGGGGAGGAGTTATGACTCTTCTGATGGAGTCTGAAGGGTGCAGTCACGTTTCTTTGTACTGCTGAATGACAGGAATAAAAGACATGTAAATAGGACTCCTGTCTGTCTCATTTCCCCTCCCTGGGGGGGAAAGCAAGGAGAGAGAAGCAGAGGGTGTGTTCTCCTCACATCTAACGAGGAGAATCACCGGTTTACGACCTAGCCTGCCGGGAGTAGCAGATGGAAGGTAAACAAGTATCTCGCTCAGTTTGCCCGTGAAGGCCAGTTTACCTCTGACTGTGAGCTGAGATACTGACGTATGGCAGCTTTCGGTGGTTGCGATTCATCGAACATCTGCATGAGAGGCTGGTGGATTGTCCTCCTCTGCTCCAAGGGAGAAAATAGCGTCTGAGAGCAGCCAGAAGCTGAACAGACGGCTGGACCCAGAGGAAAATGTTTTCCAAGCAACGGAGCTCAAGGTATGCTGCATTTCGGGCTAAAAGTTAGAGATAAGCTTTCAAGTATGCACAGTTGCTAAGCGACGCTCGTCAGAGACGTGGAAATTTACTGGCTGCGCAGATGGCTCTGAGAGAGGGCCTGGGAAGCGAAAGTTTTGTTTTGACTATGTCTTCGATGCTGTGCAAGGTCTGAGAAACAGCTTGCAGCTTGCCTGGAAAGGCAGTAAACAAGTCCAGCAGAGGCTATTGGAGTTTTAGCAAGGCTGGAAAGTGAGACAGAGGCTTGGCTTCAAGATGGATGCCAAGAAGGGGGGAGCCCTGCCTTATTCATCTCCCCTGACCAGTGGCAGTTATTCATCATGGTCTGGAAAGACGACTACCCCAGAAGGGGTGAGCAAGGATGATGCTGGCCAAGTTCCTAAGAGCTCATCGAAAACTGAGGAGAGCTTTGACCCTAGATGGGGGAGCGAAGGAACTGTTCCAGCTGCACTGGAAGTGAAGGACAGGGGGAGGGAAGAACAGAGTTCAAATCTCCCCGCTGCTGAAGCTACTGAGGAGCGAGTTGTAGCATTGAGCGCTGTCCGATGTTACAATTGTGGACAGACTGGGCATCTACAGCGAAACTGTAGGAAGCCGCGCCAGTCAAGAGGAGCGAAGAGCAGCTCTACGAAGCCTGAGGCGTCAGGCAAAAGCCGTACCAAGTGCCAGGTGAAACCTGCAAAGGCTATGATGGCGAAAGGAACCACGCCAGATGTTGGGAACGCGTTCATAATCGACACTGGCTGTACAAAACACATGTGCCCGCACAGAGAACTGTTTTCAACGTTGAAGAAGCAAAGCTTCACTGTGAAACAGGCCAACGGTCAGGAGCTGAAAGCGACCGGGATTGGGACTGTGTATCTTGAGAGTCTGAACTTGACTATAAACAATGTTTACCTGGTTCCAGAACTGAGATTTAATCTGCTGAGTGTGTCGCAGATTGCAAAGAAAGGACTGAAACTGTCCTATGATGCTAAAAGCTGCAAGATCTACAAAGATGGAGAACTGTTTCTTACTGCCAGAGAGAAGGATGGACTGTATTTGTTGACTTTCGATCAAAGTGATTACATGAAATGTAATTTTTCTGGTTCTAACGAAATCTCTCTTGCAGGTGTGACCAGTGTGAGCACCAGGAAGGTGACCAAGAAGGTCGACAGAGCATTTCAGCGGGTGTATGCTGATGTGATTGGTCCTCTAGAACCATCTAGAGGCGGTGCAAAATATTACCTTGTGTGTGTGGATTGTTTTACTAATTATTCTTGGGTTTTTGTGATGGAAAAACCGCAAGAGACCTTAGAAAGGTTTCAGGAGTTTTGTGACAAGGTTAAAAATATGCATGATGCTAACATTGATTGTCTCTTCACAGATGAGAAACAAGTTTTTCTGTTACAGAAGTTTCAGAAGTTCCTGGATGGAAAAGGGATAGACCACAAAGTTGCTGTTTCAACCGAAGCATGGAACAGGGGGGTCTGTGTGAGGGTGAACAAAGAATTGCAAAAGGGGATGCATGCACAATTGCTGAGTTCACATTTGCCACATGAATATTGGGCCGAGTCGCTAGCGTCCTATGTTCACATGTGGGTGAGAAAGGTCTCAACAGAGTTGGGATGTTCTCCTTTTGAGAAGCTGTTCCATAGAAAACCTTCTGTTGACTATTTTAAGGTTTTCGGGTCTCATGTGAGAACAGAAGCTCCAGGTGGAGTAAAGAATGCCAGAGGCATTTTTGTGGGTAATGAAAAGGGTCTCTACAGAGTAATTTTGTCTGAATGTGGTCAGATGATTCTCACAAAGTTTCTTGAGAGTGCTCCAGTACAAGAGCGGGTAGTTGTGCACACATTTCCCACAGGTGACAATTCAGATGATGATTTTTCTGATTACACAGATTACAGTGGTACTGATGATGACAGTGATAGCTCAGAGAGTTCAGTTGTAACAGTCATTGAGAGAAAATCTCACACAATGGATAGACCTTCACAGGTGAAGGAGGAACCACTGTTTGCCATTGCTACTGGTTCTCAACAAAGTCCAGAGGTTGAACCAGTGAGCACAGAGGATCAGAACCTCATACGCAGGTCTGAGAGAGTCACAAAGGGTGTACCACCAAAGAGGTACTCAAAAGAGTTTGCTAACTTAGCTGTTGCATGTGTTGCTATTGTTAACAACTCAAAGCAGGTTAAAGCAGTGTCTAAGTCAGAGACAAAGACACAACAGAGGACTTCCGGGGGCGGCGCGAAACTGTAATGGCGGTCCTCTTCGAGCTCTGAAGAGGGGCTCCGCGGAAAAGGGTCGCTCGCTGCGGCATAGCGACGACCCATCAAGATAAACCACGGGTAGAGTGAGCCCGTGGCCGTGGGACTCGGCGGGCACCAGAAGCTGCTCCGAAAACACAGAAGGGACCCCGTAAGGAGACCCGGAGTGAAGGAGGGGTAGCGGTGCTGTGAGTTCATCGCTCTTTCCGCGGAAGTGAAGCCGCGCGGCCGTTGCAGATGAGCGCTGATCCTTCTTCCTAAAACCAACACCAAACTGCAAGTAACATACCCGTGAGTAAAGGGTTTAAAATTGGCAAAGAATTTGTTAAATTTGGCTGAAAACGGGAGACGAGAAAAGGGAAGTCCGTCTTCCGACATTGCTGACAAGATCAAAGCAAAGCTTTAAAAAGCGGAAAGCGCTTGAAACGGGACTGTGGGAAGTTCTAACTTTTTCGTGCTATTAAACCTGCTCTTTTTCCTGCTGAACTGAAGGTGGAAAGGGACTTTGATCAAAAGAAGGAGTAACGGGGGCTTCCCTCCTACCTCCCCTTTTCTTTGGGTCGTATTTTTAAAGAGCCAGATCGTCGGGCTGCCGGAGAGGGAGACTGTGTCAAACTGCGGAAACAGTTGCAAAAATTTGTAAAAACTTTGTTGGAGCATAACTGATACATTTGAGCAGAAAAGACTGGACGTGATACTGTTGCAAGCACCTCTTGTGAAACTTTGCTGAACTTTAAAAGGTGCTTTGGGGAATTTTGAGTCTTTGAAGGGACTGTTGGATTATCGAATTTACTGAGTTGAAACAATTTGGAACTTTAATGGCGGATTACTTCCTTCTTTGTCTTTGAAACTTGGTGGCACTCCCCCTACAGGGCTTTCGGATTATAAAATCCTGGGAATTGACTTTTGTTTTGAATTCCACTTCACTGGTTGTTTATAACTGAATTTGTCTCTCCCATGGAACAATAGACAATCTGACCTTGAACACTGACAGATGTGTAATGAGTGGTGCAGGGAGAACAAGAGCATCTAAAGCTAAGGAATCTAAAGAGGCCAAGGAAAAAGAAAAGGAAAGAAAACCAGCACAATTTGTACAAACAACACTGACCCAAGGACGCCGATCGTCGGTTCCAGCTGTACTGGTGACCCAAAGGGAACAAGGGGAAACAACTGAGAAGTCCACTGAGGAAGATATGGCAGCAGGTGGGTCAGATACACTATTAAAACAAATATTGGAGCAACTATCAAGTTTAAACCAGAAGGTGGACGACCAGTCTTTGAAGATAGATAAAGCAACTTCCTCGATTCAAAAATTGACTGATCAAGTTTCCCAGCACACGCAAGCCATAGAGAATTTGCAAGGAGCAACAGCGGAAAATCGGGAATTAGCTGGAGAAGCAATCCAGAAAGTGGGAGCTTTACAAAAAGAAGTTGAAGAAATAAAAGGAGAAGTTAAGCCCCTGCACAAACAGGTGGGTGAACAACAAGTTTATCTGTCAATGGTGGAACTGAAAAATCGCGAGAGTAACATCAAATTGAGAGGCACCCCGGAACTCGAGCAAGGAGACTTGATTGGATACTTGACACAGGAATTCTCGAAGTTCTGGGGTTTAAAGGAAGATACAGATTTCAGGATTGTCTCGGCATATAGACTGGGAAGATTGGTAAGGAAAGACAGATCCAGAGACTGTTTGATAATTTTAAGATCAAAGGAAGAGAGAGACAAGATCCTAGGTCTTCACTTCAAAAAAGCAATTGAAATACAAGACAAAAGGGTGGAAATTTATAGAGATACTCCGAGACAGTTGCTGGACCTCAGAGCCACCTATACAGAACTAGCAAAATTGCTGAGACACAACGCAATTCCCTATAGGTGGGAGTTTCCACAAGGATTATCCTTCACCTACAAAGAAAGGAAGGTTAAAATTAGAACACCTGAAGATAACCAAAAGTTCCTTCACGACCACGGAGAAGATCTCCAAAAAGGAGTGGACTGGCTTCCAGTTTTACCAGCACCAATATTGCCTGGAAGCGGGCCAACGCCTGCACCCTCGGGATCTGAGCAAAAGGAAGGCACCCCATCCTAAGAACATCTTAAATAGAACAGGATGTCTCTGCAGCTACTTAGTTGGAACATAAATGGCGGGAATTCTCCGGAAAAAAGAAGGAGGATATTTCATATCCTAAAAAAAGAACAATTGGATGTAATATGCCTTCAAGAAACACATGTGACTAGGCTCCACAGGAAAGTATTAATCAATAAAAGACTTGGCCAAGAATTTATCTCATCAGACAAAGTTAAAAAAAGAGGCGTTGTAATTTATGCAAAGGAGAACCTGTCACCAAAATTTTTATTCAAAGATGATCATGGAAGAATTCTCGCAATTGAAATCCAAACACAAGGGGAAAAGATTTTGATATTAGGAGTTTATGCGCCAAATGATGGAAAATCAGAATTCTATAAGAAGCTGCATGAGACAATGATGGACTATTTGGACTATTCTAACATTATTGTGATGGGAGATATGAATGGGGTGGTGTCTACAAATATGGACAAATCCCAAAATCAAAACTTAACAACAGACGGCAGACTCCCTAAAACCTTCTTTGAAATGACAGACAATATGGACTTGATTGACATTTGGAGGACAAGGAACCCCTTGGGTAAAGAAGGAACCTTCTTCTCTGAGGCCCACTTGTCATGGACACGAATTGACCAAATTTGGATATCTAGAGGGCTGGCCCCGAAAACAAGAAAAGTGGAAATCTGCCCAAAAACCTGCTCCGACCATAATGCCTTAAAAATGGAATTGAGACTTTTCCCAACTGGATCCTTCAGATGGAGAATGAATGACACCTTGCTAAGAGATCAAGAGATTGTTAAGAAGGCCCAAAAAACGCTAAAGGACTACTTTGAAATAAACTTGAACACTACGGTGGAGAAAAGAACAATCTGGGATGCAAGTAAAGCTGTAATGAGAGGGTTTCTGATACAACAGAATACAATAAAGAGAAAATTTTGGAATGGAAAAAAGGAAAAAAATTTAGAGAAAATAAGTGAAGGAGAGAAAAAGTTGAGAACCAAACCGAAGTCAAAAGAGGTGCTAAGAGAGATCAAATTCCATCAAGCACAATATTCGAAATTGATCAATCAAGAGATTGAGTGGAAAATCAAACAAATGAAGCAGAGATCGTTTGAATCAGCAAATAAATGTGGAAAGTTGCTAGCTTGGCAGTTGAAAAAAAGACAAAAGTTAAATACGGTTACAAACTTGGAGATTCAAGGAAAAATAGTTCAGAAACCAGAAGAAATAAGAAAGTGCTTCCACAGATACTTCAAAGAGCTTTACGCACAGGGGCCCCAGAAAGAATCGGAAATAGATCAATTTTTGAGGACAAATGGATTACCTAAAATAAGCCAAGATAAAAGATCAATTCTTAACAGCAAAATAACTCAACAGGAAATTGAAGGTGCCATCCAAAATATGCAGCTGGGCAAATCTCCAGGCCCGGATGGACTCACCTCCAAATATTATAAGACTTTGAAGGACTTCTTGATACAACCGTTGCTGGAGGTTTGTAACCAGATCATGGAGGGGAGGAAGGCACCGGAAACGTGGAAAGAAGCATTCATCACATTGATTCCCAAGTCAGAAAGGGAAAAGACTCAGCTTAAGAACTACCGTCCCATCTCACTCCTGAATGTGGATTACAAAATATTTGCAGACATTTTAGCAAATAGACTTAAAAATGTACTAAATGAAGTAATTCACAAGGACCAAGCAGGCTTTCTCCCTGGTAGACACATGTTTGACAACACCAGGAACATTATTGATATATTGGAGTTGTTGCGAATTAGAAACACAAGGGCTGCTTTAATCTTTATTGATGCGGAGAAAGCATTTGACAACATTTCTTGGATGTTTATGAAGAAAAACTTGAAAGGGATGGGAGTGGGACGGGGGTTTGAAAATGGACTAGAAGCAATTTATTCAGAGCAAAAAGCTAAGCTGATAGTGAACAATGTGGTATCGGAGGAACTCCAAATTGAAAAAGGGACACGACAGGGGTGCCCTCTATCCCCTCTGCTATTTATTTCTGTTCTGGAGGTATTGCTGAATATGATCAGGGAGGACCAGTTGGTGCAAGGTATAGTGGTCGGAGCGAAACAATACAAACTGGAAGCTTTCGCAGATGACTTAGTCTTGACAGTACAGGAGCCAGAATCTAGTACAAAAAGAGTTTTGGAACTTATCTTGGAGTTTGGTCGGGTGGCGGGATTTAAGCTAAACAAACAAAAAACTAAGGTTTTGGTCAAAAATCTGACACCTACAGAGATAGAGGGGTACCAGAAAGAGACAGAGCTAAGTGTGGTTAAAAAAGTGAAATACCTGGGGGTATCCTTGTCCACTAAAAATTTAAACCTTTTCAAAGATAACTATGAAAAATGTTGGCTGGAAATTTAAAAAGACTTGGATATTTGGTCAAGATTGAAACTTGCCTTGTCAGGCCGAATCGCAGCTATAAAGATGTGTGTTTTGCCAAAAATGTTATTCTTATTTCAAACCCTTCAGGTCGTGGACAGAATGGAATGTTTTGGAAAATGGCAGAAGGATATCTCTAAGTTTGTCTGGCAGGGCAAAAAGCCCCGAATAAAATTTAAAATACTAACTGACTCAAAAGAAAGAGGGGGGTTTGCCCTGCCGGATTTAAGGTTGTACTACGAAGCTGCAGCCTTCTGCTGGTTGAAGGATTGGTTTCTGTTGGAAAACACCGATGTCCTAGATCTGGAAGGGTTTGATAATGTGTATGGTTGGCATGCATACTTGTGGTATGACAAGGCGAAGGTTCACAAACTGTTTAAAAACCATATTGTCAGAAAATCAATTTTTGCCGTCTGGATGAAGTACAAGGATTTATTAGAAAGTAAGACCCCGAGGTGGTTATCACCTGTGGAAGCCAAGATTTCTAAAAAAAGGCCCAATATGGAGGCCTACTGGCCAAAATATTGGGAATTGATTGAAAGAGTTGGAGATAATTGGAAGCTCCAAAGCCAGGACAAACTAAAAGGCAAGGTGCGAGATTGGTTACATTATGCTCAAATTCAAGAGGTATTCAAAATGGATAAAAAAGCGGGTTTTCAGTTGGAGAAATCGAAACTGGAGACGGAGTTACTAGAACCAAAGACTAAGGTACTTTCGAGGATGTATGACTTGCTGCTTAAATGGAACACACAGGATGAAACAGTTAAATCTGCTATGATAAAATGGGCACAGGATGTAGGACACAACATTATGTCTGAGGACTGGGAAAGGTTATGGAACACCGGTATGAAATTCACGGCATGTAGTGCCTTGAAAGAGAACATTATGAAAATGGTATACCGGTGGTACATGACCCCAGTCAAGTTGGCTAAAATATATCATCTTTCTGATAATAAGTGTTGGAAATGCAAGGAGGCAGAAGGGACATTCTTTCACCTCTGGTGGACCTGCCCGAAAGTAAAGGCCTTTTGGGAAATGATACATAATGAGCTGAAAAAGGTATTCAGATATACCTTTTCTAAGAAACCAGAGGCCTTTCTCCTGGGCATGGTGGACCGGAAGGTGCCAAAGAAGGACAGAACCTTGTTTATGTATGCAACCACAGCAGCTAGGATTCTTATTGCAAAGTTCTGGAAGACACCAGATTTACCCACACTGGAGGACTGGCAGACGCAGCTGATGGACTATATGGAGTTGGCAGAAATGACTGGCAGAATTCGAGATCTGAGCGAAGAAACAATGGAGGAGGACTGGAAAAAATTTAAGGACTATTTGCAAAAATATTATAAGTTGTTTGAATGTTAAGATTGTGCACGATTAAGAAACGTTATGCTTCTGCAATTTATCTAAGTAAATGATAAAGTAAGTATTGATGGAAAAAAACGAGACAAATTAGAAACAAAATATTATGTTTATTAAGAGTGTTAAAACTAAATTACAAATTTTCGAAATTGGTAACATAATAAACTCAAAGGTATAATAAGATGGGAAACAAGATAACAAATTGCTGAACTGGCTAGAATAATGAATGCAATGCTGAGAGGATGTGAGGAGGTCCAAAAAGAAAGCGAACTGTTGAAGGACGTTGTGAAAGTTTCTTAACTTTTTCTTCTTTCTTTTTTTTTTTATTTTTCTTCATATATAAAAAATGTTTCTTGCATGTTGCTATGTAAACAAATCTGTTAACCTATGGAAAGAAACGCAATAAAAAATTTTATAAAAAAAAAAAACAAAGACACAACAGAGAGTAGCTAACCAAGGTAATGCAGAAGCACTCATTCCTTGGAAGCCAGACAACCAGAGAGGTGTTAGTATCTTCGCTCACAGTCAGAGGTACCTGGCCTCCCCCGTGGCAATTGAGCGAGATACTGTGTTTACCTTCCGTCTGCGACCCCGACAGGCTAGGTAAACAAACCCGGCGATTCTTCTCATCAATCAGATGTGAAGAACACACCCTCTGCTTCTCTGCTTCTCTGCTTCTCTGCTTCTCTGCTTCTCTCTCCCTCCCTGCATTCTCCCCAGGGAGGGGAAATGAGACAGACAGGAGCCCTTTTACATGTTTTATTCCTGTCACTCAGCAATACATAGAAATGCGACTGTTCCCTTCAGACCCCATCAGAAGAAACACACACTCCTCCCCTGTACTTCCAGCACAGGTCACATGACACTCTGAGCTAACATCCGGTGCTCAGTACAGAGAATAGGCTCCACCTTTTCCCCAACAGTACATCTGCAAAACACAACATCCTGTTTTGCATTCCAGCCATCTGGAGCTGGCTTTTGCCTTGGTGCTTTTTCCCGACATCCTCCCCCAAAAGCATCAATAGGCAAAACATGATCCAGAGAAGAGAACAAACAGTTGTTATACATATAACAGTCCCCTGTTGTTTCAGTTCCACCCTTGGAACTCCCCACCACTGGTTTCACCAGTGTACCTCTCTGGTTGTCTGGCTTCCAAGGAATGAGTGCTTCTGCATTACATTGGCTAGCTACTCTCTGTTGTGTCTTTGTCTCTGACTTAGACACTGCTTTAACCTGCTTTGAGTTGTTAACAATAGCAACACATGCAACAGCTAAGTTAGCAAACTCTTTTGAGTACCTCTTTGGTGGTACACCCTTTGTAACTCTCTCAGACCTGCGTACGAGGTTCTGATCCTCTGTGCTTACTGGTTCAACCTCTGGACTTTGTTGAGAACCAGTAGCATTCAGTGGTTCTTCCTTCACCTGTGAAGGTCTATCCATTGTGTGAGATTTTCTCTCAATGACTGTTACAACTGAACTCTCTGAGCTATCAGTGTCATCATCAGTACCACTGTAATCTGTGACATCAGAAAAATCATCATCATCTGAATCGTTTCCTGTGGGAAATGTGTGTTGTACAACCCGCTCTTGTTCAGGAGCACTTTCTAGAAACTTTGTGAGAATCACCTGACCAGATTCAGACAAAATTACTC
Organism: Podarcis bocagei; assembly: GCF_964188305.1. NCBI lineage: Eukaryota > Metazoa > Chordata > Lepidosauria > Squamata > Lacertidae > Podarcis > Podarcis bocagei. Next base: position 78,676,393 of record NC_138131.1, read on the forward strand.
TGTAGAGACCCTTTTCATATCCCACAAAAATGCCTCTGGCACTCTTTACTCCACCTGGAGCTTCTGTTCTCACATGAGACCCAAAAACCTTAAAATAGGCAACAGAAGGTTTTCTATTGAACAGCTTCTCAAAAGGAGAACATCCCAACTCTGTTGAGACTTTTCTCAACCACACATGAAGATAGGACGCTAGAGATTCGGCCCAATATTCATGTGGCAAATGTGAACTAAGCAATTGCGCATGCATCCCCTTTTGCAATTCTTTGTTCACTCTAACACAGACCCCTCTGTTCCATGCTTCGGCTGAAACAGCAATTTTGTGGTCTATCCCTTTTCCATCCAGGAACTTCTGAAACTTCTGTAACAGAAAAATTTGCTGCTCATCTGTGAAAAGACAATCAATGTTAGCATCATGCATATTCTTAACCTTGTCACAAAACTCCTGAAACTTTTCTAAAGTTTCCTGCGGTTTCTCCATCATATAAACCCAAGAATAATTAGTGAAACAATCCACACACAAAAGGTAATATTTTGCATTGCCCCTAGATGGTTCTAGAGGACCAATCACATCAGCATACACCCGCTGAAATGCTCTGTCGACCTTCTTGGTCACCTTCCTGGTGCTCACACTGGTCACACCTGCAAGAGAGATTTCGTTAGAATCAGAAGAATTACATTTCATGTAATCACTTTGATCAAAAGACAACAAATACAGTCCATCTTTCTCCTTGGCAGTAAGAAACAGTTCTCCATCTTTGTAGATCTTGCAGCTTTTAGCATCATAGGACAGTTTCAGTCCTTTCTTTGCAATCTGCGACATGCTCAGCAGATTAAATTTCAGTTCTGGAACCAGGTAAACATCGCTTATAGTCAAGTTCAGACTCTCAAGATACACAGTTCCAATTCCGGTCGCTTCCAACTCTTGACCGTTGGCCTGTTTCACAGTGAAGCTTTGCTTCTTCAACGTCGAAAACAGTTGTCTGTGTGGGCATAAATGTTTTGTACATCCAGTGTCGATTATAAAGGCGTTCCCAACAACTGGCGTGGTTCCTTTCGCCATCATAGCCTTTGCAGGTTTCACCTGACACTTGGTACGGCTTTTGCCTGACGCCTCAGGCTTCGTAGAGCTGTTCTTCGCTCCTTTTGACTGGCGCGGCTGCCTACAGTTTCGCTGTAGATGCCCAGTCTGTCCACAATTGTAGCATCGGACAGCACTCAATGCTACACCATGCTCTCCAGTAGATTCAACAGTGGGGGAATTAGAACTCTGTTCTTCCCTCCCCCTGTCCTTCACTTCCAGTGCAGCAAGTCTGTCATGTTCATTCAGGACCACGGCACACACTCTTTCCGCGGTTAGGTCTTGAGCCGGTAGGGAACCAAGCTGACTGGCAACAACCTTGTAGGTGCGATTAAGGCTGTTTATCATCATGAAGCAAAACACTTCCTCCTGTAGACGGAAATTGCGTTCCACCATCTGTTGACGCAGAAACTTCATTTCTGTCAGGTGCGCTTGAACATCTCCATCAGGCGCAAGTCTCAGATTGGTCAACTTCTCAAAATACAGCAACGCTGAAGAACCAGCATCTCTCTGATGCGTTGTACGCAGCGTGTCCCAAACCTCTTTCACATTTTCTAAATGCTGGATATGCACAAGCTGCTGATCTGAGACACACAGAATTATAGCAGTCCTGGCCCTCATGTTCTGTGATTCCCAACCTCTGGTTGCTGCTGCAGGGATGGGGTTTTCAATTACATCAAAAAGCCTCTGATTCTGCAGCAGGGCCTTCATCTTTACAGACCAAGATGAATAATTGTCATTGGTTAAGGGAGGTGGGCAAGGCAGCGCTCCCTTCTTGGCATCCATCTTGAAGCCAAGTCTTTAGCTCACACTGTCAAGCAAGCTGTAAAATCCAACAGTTGTTTTTTTCTTTCTCAAGCAGGGAAACTGCAGGTTGTTTATGCTTTTAGCACCTGGCAGCAAAACGCTGGGTGCTACGGAAAGTCCCTTTCCAAGAGCACGTAAAGCTTGTAGCCAAAACACTCCATGGCTTAGTTTCGCTTTCCCAGCCTCACAATGCAGCTGCGTAGCCAGTAACTTTCCACTCAAGAGTGCATTCAGGACTTCTTATCTTAACCACAGGAATTTGTGGAATGCAGGCTTCAGCTTCCAAGCTGCAGGCCTTTCTCCCGGAGCTGTATTTTTCCAACGCAACTCCCCCGTGAACCAGGGAATTAATCAACCTGCGTTCACACTTTTAGCCCGATATGCAGCACACCTTGAGTTTTGTTGCTGTGGAAAACACCTCTTCTTTCCACCAGCCGTCTGTTGAGCCTCTGGCTTCTCTCAGACGCTTGCCTTCTGCCTTGGAGCAGAGGAGGACAATCCACCAGCCTCTCATGCAGATGTCCGATGAATCACAACCATCCTCTGCTACCATATGTTAGTATCTTCGCTCACAGTCAGAGGTACCTGGCCTCCCCCGTGGCAATTGAGCGAGATACTGTGTTTACCTTCCGTCTGCGACCCCAACAGGCTAGGTAAACAAACCCGGCGATTCTTCTCATCAATCAGACGTGAAGAACACACCCTCTGCTTCTCTGCTTCTCCCTCCCTCCCTGCATTCTCCCCAGGGAGGGGAAATGAGACAGACAGGAGCCCTTTTACATGTTTTATTCCTGTCACTCAGCAATACATAGAAATGCGACTGTTCCCTTCAGACCCCATCAGAAGAGACACACACTCCTCCCCTGTACTTCCAGCACAGGTCACATGACACTCTGAGCTAACATCCGGTGCTCAGTACAGAGAATAGGCTCCACCTTTTCCCCAACAGTACATCTGCAAAACATAACATCCTGTTTTGCATTCCAGCCATCTGGAGCTGGCTTTTGCGTTGGTGCTTTTTCCTGACAAGAGGTACACTGGTGAAACCAGTGGTGGGGAGTTCCAAGGGTGGAACTGAAACAACAGGGGACTGTTATATGTATAACAACTGTTTGTTTTCTAATCATGTTTTGCCTATTGATGCTTTTGGGGGAGGATGTTGGGAAAAAGCACCAAGGCAAAAGCCAGCTGCAGGTGTTACAGGATGTTGTTGTTTCAAACTGTACTGTTGGGGAAAAGGGGGAGTCTATTCTCTGTACTGAGCACCGGATGTTAGCTCAGAGTGTCATCTGACCTGTGCTGGAAGCACAGGGGAGGAGTTATGACTCTTCTGATGGAGTCTGAAGGGTGCAGTCACGTTTCTTTGTACTGCTGAATGACAGGAATAAAAGATATGTAAATAGGACTCCTGTCTGTCTCATTTCCCCTCCCTGGGGGGGGGGGAAGCAAGGAGAGAGAAGCAGAGGGTGTGTTCTCCTCACATCTAACGAGGAGAATCGCCGGTTTACGACCTAGCCTGTCGGGAGTAGCAGACGGAAGGTAAACAAGTATCTCACTCAGTTTGCCCGTGAAGGCCAGTTTACCTCTGACTGTGAGCTGAGATACTGACAAAATCAAGCATACTTAAACATATGGTAACATCTCAATAGAAAAAGGACGAATAAGCTTCGTTTGCTCTTTCGGTGTTCATTCACCCAGAAATAGCAAAGCGAAGTGTAATAAGCCTAAACAAAGCCAAACAGGTTGTTTTGGTTTCCAACTACATAGAAAGAAGAATCTTGGATTGCGCTTACTTCATGTCGTGTTCTTTGCTGTTAATGCACATTGACACAGAAATCGCAAAGTGTGTGTAATGAGACCAAAATAACACAACACCATTTTTTCGCTTCCATATGCGTAGAAAGAAGACGAATAAGCTTTGATTGGGCTTTTTTCAATTCGCATGGTGTTATTTGGGTATGCGCCAGAATCACCCCAAACGAAAGGAAAAAGGTGTTTTGGGTTCCATTTACATAAAAAGGAGATGATAAAGCTCTGATTGGGCTTATTTCAAATTGGTGTTTTGGGGGTTAGAATGCACATTCACCCAAAAATCGCAGAAATGTTTGTTACCAGCCCAAATCAAGCATAGGTGTTTTGGTTCCCTCTCAATAGAAAAAGGACGAATAAGCTTCGTTTGCTCTTTCGGTGTTGTCAGGGAACTGCCATCAGAGGCACGGGAGAAGGAGAGGGTCTCGGATTCTGCAGGGGAAGGTCCTAGCACTAGAGGGAGACTTAGCCGGGAAGAAGGGGAAGAGAATGAGTGTAACACCAGGGATCCAGGAGAGCAACAGGACAGGGAGGTGCAGGGGCTCCAAGACTCTTCATTGGAAGTTAGCGAGGAGAGCCCAAGCACCCCGCTGCCCACGCCCACCCTGCGCAGGAGACTCCCGCGCAGTGAGAGGCGGAAACGATTGGGCGTCAAACAACTCTTATGTCGGCAACGCTTTAAGAAACGCCCACAGTCAGATTCTACAAGTGACTAAGTGCAGCCACGCTAATATGGGCTGCGTAGCCCGGAGGGTTTAACCAGGCAATCCGATGCTCAAACGGAGCAGGATTACGCACGAGTAACTCCCAACCATTACAGGTGTTCATTCACCCAGAAATAGCAAAGCGAAGTGTAGTAAGCCTAAAGAAAGCCAAACAGGTTGTTTGGGTTTCCAACTACATAGAAAGAAGAATCTTGGGTTGCGCTTACTTCATTTCATGTTCTTTGCTGTTAATGCACATTGACACAGAAATTGCAAAGTGTGTGTAATGAGACCAAAATAACACAGCACCATTTTTTCGCTTCCATATGCGTAGAAAGAAGACGAATAAGCTTTGATTGGGCTTTTTTCAATTCGCATGGTGTTATTTGGGTGTGCACCAGAATCACCCCAAACGAAAGCAAAAAGGTTTTTTGGGTTCCATCTACATAAAAAGAAGATGATAAAGCTCTGATTGGGCTTATTTCAAATTGGTGTTTTTGTTGGTTTCTGCTCTCTTCACTGTGCAGCGAAGTGCTTGTCACAAGACAATGTTTACATTCCACAGTCAGAGTACTGTCGGGTTTTCCCACGGGAATGGGAAACTGGATGTGACGTACACTGGTTTCCTGTTTTTCACTGACTCTCTCGGTGTTCTTCATTCCGAGGAGAAGGACGGTTGCTTCTCTGCTCCCGCAGAGGCAAGATGCATGTTTGTAATTTCTCTACATTGAACTGAAAATAAAGCAACATTAAGCATGTGGCACGTACGGCTCATCATTCCGTTGTGCACAGGACTCTGCAATTACAACATTTTTGGTTCCGGGCCCAGAAAGACGCAATCAAACTGAAGAATGGAGACTCCAGAAGTCGAGTCGGAATGCCGGCAGAGGAACAGACAAACGGATCGGCGTTATCTGCTCTGCGCGTCAAGTTTGATTGATGGAGGTATGTGCTCATGCTGCGGGCAGCCTGCCAGCTTCTAGTTTATGGTTTTATGGCTGGATTTTGAACTTTTGAAGCCGTTTTTGCCGCGATACAGGCAAAGGCACTAAGTCACAGGCTCACAGGCTTGGTGGCTGGGAAAGCGAAAGTACTTTTCACAAGTGCTTTTGGAAGCAGCTGTACTGTGACGCAGCTTGATTAAAGTAGCAATGATGGCTAATGCAAAGCTGGCTGATGCTTTTGGGATTCCTAAGCTCAATAAGAAAAATTATACGGACTGGGTACTTTATGCAGAGGCTGTTCTGCGGAAGGAAGGTCTGTTTAATGTTATTACAGACAACCCCCCAGCTCCAATTACAGATGAATGGGCTACAAAGGATTCCAAAGCAAGGGGAACGCTTACGTTGATAGTATCCCCAGAAGAGCTCTGTCTGTTGCGTGGAAAGACCACAGCCAGAGAAATTTGGGACACTTTAAGAGAAGCTCACTTGAGGACAGAGGCTGGTTCCTCAATGTACTACTATGCCAAGCTGCATGGTATGGCTCTTGCTGAAGGTGGAGATGTGAGTACACACCTGATGGAGATGCAAAATCTGAGACATGAGTTGCAACAGAGAGGACTCGACTTTCCAGAGGCTGTGTATTCCTTTATGATACTACATTCTTTGGGTCCAAGTTGGGAGTCCGTTGCCACTCAGATTGCTGTTCAGCCAACTGCTCAGCTCACAGTAGCCTATGTTACTGCCGTGATCCAGAATGAAGCAGATCGCCGGGGTGCTAGCTGCATGGGTATGGGGGAGTCTTCACAGACGTCATCCCAGAGTGCAGTGGAACCACCAGAGGGCGCCAAAGCTTTGAAGGCAGTGAAATGCTACTCGTGTGGACGTCTAGGCCATATGAAGAGGGAATGCAAATATCCCAGGGCCAAGACAGAGCAGCGCAGCGGAAGTTCATCGCGTGGAAAAGGCCAAAGCAAAGGCAAAGGTCCGGTGTCCAGGACAACGCAGCACAAGGCAATGGTCTCACGCTTCACTCCAAAGGTTGCAAAGGTCCAGAAGACGTCTAGATCTTTCTTCGTTGTTGATTCAGCAGCTACCCACCACCTGTGCAACGATAAGCGACTGTTCGTGTCTTTTACACCGCAGGAAGGTGCGATTCACCAGGCGGATGACCACACGATCCCCAGTCAAGGCTACGGAACTGTTGTACTTCACAGTTTGGACTTATCGATACAGGATGTACTGTACGTTCCAGATGCCACACACAATCTTCTAAGTGTGATGCAGCTGAATGAACGGAACATTGACGTTTCCTTCAAGAACAAGAAATGCACCATCACAAAGAAAGACGATTATGTATTGCATGCTGAAAATGTTGATCGTTTGTTTGTATTGTATTATGATGATGTTGTGCAGAATGATACTTGTTGCATTGCAGGTTCTAACAAAAGTTTGCATGCAGGATGTATTCATGATTTTCACCGAAAATTTGGTCATTTGCATTTTGAGGCAGTATCTAAAATTCCTGCCTTGGTTGAAGGTATGACTATTAAACCCTGCAGGTACCACATGAAGTGCAAAGCATGCGCAGCAAACAAGGTGAAAATGGCTGCGAAAGGTAAGGTGTCTAGTAGGCAAGCTACAGAACCATACCAGGTTGTTCATGCTGATTTAGTTGGTCCACTATCGCCCTCTTTGGGTGGAAATAGGTTCTTCATGGTTCTCATTGATGCATTTTCCAGGTATATTTATGTGTACAATCTCAAGCAGAAATCAGAGGCTTTTCAAAGGTTTAAGGAATTCTGTGCTTGGTTGGAAAATGTGCATGGTAAAAAGATAAAAACTCTTTTCACTGATCGCGGGGGAGAATTCACTTCTCAGCAGTTTGAAGCTTTTCTGACTGAGAAAGGAATTCAACACGATTTGTCCAGTCCTCGCTCGCCATGGCAGAATGGACTTTGCGAAAGGGCAAATCAGACATTGCTTCAAGGGTTAAAAACCTTGCTGCATGATGCCAATCTTCCAGAGAGTTATTGGGCCGAATCTCTCTCGTGTTTTGTTTACAGTTACAATCGCAGATTATCTTCAGCGATTGGTTGTACCCCCTATGAGAAAATGTTTGGCAAGAAACCATACATCAAGCACATGAAAATTTTTGGTTCTGACATGTGGGTTCACTCACCACAAAGCTCCAAGTTAGGCAAGCGTGGATTGCATGGTATCTTTCTAGGTTATCAGAAAGGTTCTTACAGAATAATGATGACTGACTCTAAGACAATTAAGCTCACAAGAAGTGTTGAGTACAATGCCAAGTGGGGGGAGAATGTGGGAATTTTTCAATGTTATCCTGATGACAGTGATGAGACTGAGGATAAGCAACAGCAAAAGCAGCGACAGCAACCCACACCCACTGATGAAGGTTCTGATTCTGAGTCTGAATCTGAATCGGATACTTCAGAGGATTTCAAGAGTGCGAAAGCCTCTATGCGACCCTCTGAAAGCTCTGATCAGGAATTGGAAGAACCATTGTTCACAATAGGCCACTTTTCTCCTAAGAAGGAAGAGGAAAGTGTTGAAGACCAAAGGCTAATTCGCAGGTCACAAAGAGCCACAAAAGGCAGACCTCCAAAGAGATTTGCTGATGAATTTGCTAAGACAGCAGTAGCAGCTGTTAAAAGCTCCAAGAAGGTATTTGAACCTTCAAGTTTCCAAGAAATCCAGGATTTGGATTCTAAGGAAGCTGAGCCATGGTTAAATGCCATGAAGGCTGAGCTTGATTCCTTAGAAAGGAACAAAACATGGGAGCTAGTTCCAGTAGTTCCAGGAATGAAACTGCTTGGAAGCAAATGGGTCTTCAAAGCGAAGACTGATCAAAATGGCAAGATAGTCAGACACAAAGCCAGATTGGTAGCCAGAGGTTTTGCACAGGTACCAGGTGAAGACTATCACGAGACCTACTCACCCACTGTGAGATATGAGAGCATTAGGCTTATGCTCAAGCTAGCTGCAGAGGAAAATCTACACATTAGTCACCACGATGTGAATACAGCGTTTTTGTACGGATCTCTAGGTGAATCACTTTATATGCTTCCACCTGATGGCGTACAGGTAAAACAGGGATTTGTTTGTGCTCTAAAGAAGTCCCTTTATGGTCTCAAACAAAGTGCACGGTGTTGGCACACAAAACTCACTGAAGCATTGTTTTCTCTAGGTTTTCAGCAAGGAAAAGCTGATCCATGTGTATTTGTCAAAGAGGAGGGGCAAAAGAAGCTGTATTGTTTGTTTTATGTTGATGATATTTTATTCTTTTGGAAAGATGTCACAATGTACAATAACGCCCTAGCTCAGCTCAAAGAGCACTTTGACATGAAAGATCTCGGTGAGGTAAACAACTACCTATCTCTGGAAATAGAAAGAGATCAAAGTGGTAACATTCTAGTACACCAGTCACGAAAAATTGCTGATGTGTTAAGCAAACTGAACCTGATGGATGCTAACTCTGTAGACACACCCATGACAACAGGTTATCAGGTAGAAGACACTGAAGAAGCATTTTCTGACACTACACTGTACAGAAGTGTGCTAGGCAAGCTAAACTTCATTGCCAGATGTTCAAGACCTGACATTGCTGTTAGCTGTAATTTGCTAAGCAGACAAGTTAACAATCCTACTGTTAAGGATTGGAAAGCTCTGAAACGCATAGCACGCTATTTAAAAGGCACTATGCATTACAGACTGAGATTTAACAATCAGAAGTCTGGTGGTCTTGAGATTTTTGCAGATGCAAGTTTTGGAAGTGACACTGCAGACAGGAAAAGTACGTCTGGAGTTTGCTACATGTACAATCAGGGTCTATTTGATTGGTCTTGCAAGAAGCAAACAACAATTAGCTTAAGTACTTGTGAAGCTGAACTGAATGCACTGTCTTATTCACTTAAGGATTGTGAATGGTTGTTACAATTGTGCAAAGACATGAGAATTCCTGTCAAATGTCCAATCCAGGTTTACCAGGACAACAAAGCATGTTTGGCTTTGCTGAATTCGGAAGGTTGTAAGCAAAGCACGAAGCACTTGCAATTGAAGGTGCAACATGCTAGGGAACATATTCAGAAGGGACTCGTAACGGTGTCCTATATGCCAGGTAATGAAATTCCTGCTGATGTATTGTCCAAGATTGTATCAAGGGATCAACACTGTACCTATGTACAGAAGTTGGCTTTGTACTGATGTTGTACGAACACGCTGCCCAGTGATGTTCACAGAAAGGGGGAGGATGTTGGTTTCTGCTCTCTTCACTGTGCAGCGAAGTGCTTGTCACAAGACAATGTTTACATTCCACAGTCAGAGTACTGTCGGGTTTTCCCACGGGAATGGGAAACTGGATGTGACGTACACTGGTTTCCTGTTTTTCACTGACTCTCTCGGTGTTCTTCATTCCGAGGAGAAGGACGGTTGCTTCTCTGCTCCCGCAGAGGCAAGATGCATGTTTGTAATTTCTCTACATTGAACTGAAAATAAAGCAACATTAAGCATGTGGCACGTACTGCTCATCATTCCGTTGTGCACAGGACTCTGCAATTACAACAGTTTTTGGGGTTAGAATGCACATTCAACCAAAAATCGCAAAAATGTTTGTTACCAGCCCAAATCAAGCCCAGGTGTTTTGGTTCCCTCTCAATAGAAAAAGGACGAATAAGTTTTGATTGCTCTTTCGGTGTTCATTCACCCACAAATAGCAAAGCGAAGTGCAATAAGCCTAAACAAAGGCAAACAGGTTGTTTTGGTTTCCAACTACATAGAAAGAAGAATCTTGGATTGCGCTTACTTCATGTTGTGTTCTTTGCTGTTAATGCACATTGACACAGAAATCACAATGTGTGTGCAATGAGACCAAAATAACACAACACCATCTTTTCGCTTCCATATGCGTAGAAAGAAGACGAATAAGCTTTGTGTCACGGGAAATGGGGTTGCTTGTGTGTAAACCTCCAGCTGTTCCAAACTGCTTAGAAGTTGGTGGTGTCTTTCCCTGACTGAGCAGCCTGGGTGCTGCTGCTGCTCAGTCGCTGGACGTATCCGTGAGTGGGTGTTTCCTAAATTTCCTCCAACATAAAAGCTCCTTGACAGACACCCTTCGCCTCGCCTCTCTGCGCGTAACCCTTCTGCGCAGAGTGGGCGTGCCCAGAGGTGCCCCTCCACTCTCTTCACTACCTTCAGTGCCAGCATCTCGGAGCCTCTCCTCCGAGATTCTTCCTCCCTCTTCCTTCTTCCTGGTGTCACCGGGACATTCTTCCCCAGATGACCTTCTCTCTCTACCCTTACTCGTTCTTTCTTCCGCAGAATCGGGAAGCACCGCCTCTCCCCTCTGCTCCGATGTCAGTTCCCTGACATCCACCTCCCTCCCAGGGCCCTCCCCTCCCCCCGTCCTTCCCTCTGACGGTGACGCAGGAAACCCGCGGAAAGAACTCTCCTCTCCATCTGACGATTCAAACACCCCTCTCCATTTGCTGCTGTCTCTCCCCTCTTCCCAATCGGATTCTTCTTCTGGCCAACCCCCTACCTCCTCTTCGGAGGTGGGAAAACCCTCAAACTCTTCCTCCTCATTGGTGGTGCCAAATTGCTCCCTCCAAAATCTCTCTGGTGGTTTGGGCTTTCTCGGGTACCTGCTATGAAACTCCTCCTGCAGGTACTCATCCCTCATTTCTTCTGCTGGGACCCATGCGTTTTCCTCATCTGGCTCCCCCTCCCATGCCACCAAATACTCCACCCTCCACCCTTTCCACCTGGAATCGAGAATCTCAGCTGAATGTCCACTGAGTTCCCTTTCCTCCATCTGTGGATGCAAGGGTGCTTCATTTTGCTGACCCAGACACTCCCTCCCTTCCCTGAAAGGTGAAAGTAAGGACCTGTGAAACACAGGGTGCAGTTTCATGTGAGATGGCAATTTGAGCCTAAAGGTCACCGGATTAACTTGCTGAACTACTTGGAATGGTCCCAGCCTCTTTGGCTTCTTGCACCCTCCTTTGAACGGTAACCCTTTGGTGGACAACCACACCTGGTCCCCCACTCCTATGTTTTCCCCCTCCCTGCGGTGCCAGTCTGCCTGCCGCTTATACACTTCTTTGGCTCTCTCCAGGTTTAACTTAAGCTGTTGGTGTAAAGCCTGCATCTCTTCCACAAACTCCTCCGCTGCGGGAACACTCCAACTTCCCTCCCCTTCCCCTGGGAAAGCCCTGGGGTGGCACCCGTAATTTGCCATAAACGGACTCATCCCTGTAGACACATGTTCTGCGTTATTGTATGCAAACTCAGCCAACGCTAATTTGTCCACCCAATCATTCTCCCTCTCGTTGACGTAGCAGCGTAGATATTGTTGCAGCACGCTGTTCGCTCTCTCTGCCTGTCCATTGGTCTCCGGATGCCTGGCCGTTGAGAACACCACCTCCACGTCCAGCAGACTCATAAGCTTTCTCCAGAATCGGGACGTGAATTGCTGGCCTCTGTCGGATAAAATCCTCAAGGGGGCGCCATGCAACCTGAAAACATGCTCTACAAACAACTTGGCCGTTTCTTCTGCAGTCACCGCATGCGAGCACGCAATAAAATGGCACATTTTTGTCATCAAATCAACTACCACCATAACTGCCGTTTTCCCCCTGGCTTTGGGTAGATCAGTCATAAAGTCAATTGATACCACCTCCCATGGTCTCTCTGGTGTAGGTAAGGGTTCCAGTAACCCCGCAGGTGCCGACCTCTCCCCCTTCGCTCTCTGGCAAACCTGGCACCCTCGTACATACTGCTTCACATCCTCTCTCACCCGTGGCCACCAAAACTGCCTGGTGACTAGTAACATAGTTTTATGTTGTCCAAAATGTCCTGCCGTGGGGTTGTCATGCATCTGTTTGAGTATTCTGTTTCTCAATTCCCCCTCAGGTATGTACAAGACCCCTCTATAGTACAATGCTCCGTCCTTTACTTCGAACCCCCCCCGAGTTTCCCCAGTGATATCAATTTCTCGCATTTTGGTTTGTGCATATTGATCATCCCTCGTCAACCCGGCTAGCTCTTGCCTCCCGACGAACACTCCCCCACACACCCATTTGTCCTCGGGAATGACATGTCGTGCTTCTGGTCCTCCCTCCCCTTCCTCGTATTCAGGCTTGCGAGAGAGGGCATCTGCTCTGACATTTTCCTTCCCGGGCACGTACCTAATTTCAAAATTAAACTTGGAAAACTCTTGAGCCCCCCGCACCTGTCGTTGGTTGAGCACTCTTGCCGTTCTCCAATATTCCAGGTTCTTGTGGTCAGTACACACCTGGACCTTGTGCTGTGCGCCTATGAGAAAATGTCACCACCGTCGAAAAGCCTCGTGAATTGCCAGCAGTTCTCGATCGTACACTGTGTAGTTTTGCTCCGACTTGTTAAGCTTCCTGGAAAAGAAGGCACACGGTTTCCACTCCCCATTTGCCTGCTGAAGCAATATCCCCCCTACAGCTCTGTCTGATGCGTCCGTCTCTAGCCTTATCGGCTTCCGCAGATCCACGTGCAGGAGCTGCTCTTCCGACGCAAACGCCTTCTTGAGCTTTTCAAAGGAACTTTGGGCCTCCTCCGTCCATACGAACTTCTTCTTGCTGCTGAGACAATCTGTTATGGGTGCTGTTAAATGAGCGAAGTTCTGGATAAACTTCCGGTAAAAATTTTCAAACCCCAAAAACCTCTGTACATCCTTCCGGTTCTTGGGAGGCTTCCATTCTAGCACGGCCTGCACCTTGCCTGGGTCCATGGCCAGACCCTTCGCTGACAACCTGTAGCCCAGGAACTCCACCTCTCGTGCATAGAATTGGCATTTCTCCAGTTTGACCCACAGCTGATGCTCCTGCAGCCTTTTCAGCACTTCTCTGACGTCTTTCACATGCTGCTCCTCATTCTCTGAGTAGATGAGTACGTCGTCCAGAAAAGCCACACAATTCTTGTACAGCAGGGACCCCAGCACGTGGTGCATGAAAGCTTGAAAGGTGCTCGATCCCGATTGTAATCCGAAGGGCATAACTAAGTACTCAAAGGCTCCCAGAGGGGTGAACATGGTGGTTTTCCATTCATCCCCCTCCTTCATCCTTATCAAGTTGTACGCCCCCCGAAGGTCCTACTTGGCAAAAATCTTCCCCTTCCTTACCCTGGCCAAAATGTCATCAATTCTGGGCATTGGGAAGGTCACTGGTTCCGACACCCTGTTCAATCCACGGTAGTCCACTACGAGCCTGGGCTCATGAGAGTCTCTCTTGTCCACAAAGAACACTGGACTACCCCCCACCGCCCTCGATTCCCTTATGAACCCTCGCTTCAGGTTCTTGTCAATAAACTTCCGCAATTCCTGCATCTCCCTATCTGACATGGCGTACAGCTTGCCCACTGGCAGCTGAGCGTCTGGGAGCAAGTTGATCTGGCAGTCAAAGGGCCTGTGGGGGGGTAGCCGATCCGCCTCCTTCTCGCTGAAGACTTCTTCCAAGTCCGCATACTGAGGTGGTACTCTCCCTTTTCCCCCCACCACCATCCCTGCCACCCTGGCTACTGCCATCCTCGAGGTTTCCCCTCCGTGGCAATGCTCTACGCAGTGAGCTGACCCAAAGTTGACTGTCCGCTGGTGCCACCCTACTACTGGGTCGTGCAGTGCCAGCCAACTCATTCCCAGTATGATGGGTGGTCCTGCCAGGGTGGCTACGTGGAAGGCAATGGTCTCAGTGTGTCTGGAAACCGTCATTTTCATGGGAGGGGTCTGGTGGGTTACATCCCCTCCCAAAAGTTCTCTCCCATCTATCGTGGTTACTTGCAGGGGATGTTCTAAAGGCACCACCTGTAGCTGGTGTTCTAGCGCAAAATCCTTGCTAAAGAAGTTGCAAGAGCTGCCTGAATCCAGCAGCGCCTTCACTTTGATGGGGTGTCCGTTTGGGAGTTCTAGCACCACCTCTATTGCGATGGCTGCTCGGGGGGGGGGTCTGGTTTGGGCACTACTACTGGTTGCCCGCCTGGCTGCTGTGCCCTTTTTCCTGCAGCCAAGCCTTGCCGTTTCCCGGTGCCTCCTTCTTTTCCTCCTCACTCCCCACTGCCCCCACCATTCCTTGCCACGCCTTCTTCTGAGGGCATGCTCTGGCAAAATGTCCCGGCTGCTGGCATAGGAAACACCTCTTATTGGTTTTCCCCTCCTTCTTACGCACCTCGCTGGAGTTTGAAAATCCGCGCGCGCTCACTCCTCCAATCTCCATTGGCTCCTTGGGCGGCACTGCCGACGCTGGCATGTCTGGAATCCGGTTCTCCTGCCAACGCTCAGCTCTCCCTTCCCGCCTTTCCAGTGCGCGTGTCTCTTGTCTGACTCCCACAGTGAGCGCCAACTTGGTCAGCTGGTCCATCGATTGAGGGCGGGGCGAGCGGGAAAGTTCGTCTCTCACCCAAGGGGATAAGCCCTCCTCAAACAACATTTGAATAGGTTCCGAACTCAGATCCCACCCAAGTTTATGGATCAGCATAGCAAATCTCGACCAGTACTCTCTCACTGACTGGTTCCCCTGTTTGCACCCCATCAGTTCTTTGCGCGTCACACTCAATTCCACATCGCTCGAAAACATGTGATCCATTGCGGAGAAGAACTTTCTCAGGTCCTTTAAGGCAGCGTTCTCCGCTGCCATTAAGGGTCGAACCCAATCTCTAGCTCGCCCCTCCAGGTGCCCCACCACGAAAGCAACTCTTCCCCCATCGTCGGCAAAGTCATCGTACTGGAGGTCCAACGCATACTGCACTTCTGTTTTAAAAGCGTTGTAATCTCTGGGGTTGCCCCCAAACTTCTGCACAAGTCCCGGTACCTTTCTTGCGATGGGGGTAATCTTGCCCTGGGCGTCATGCGTCCTCCTTTCATCCAGCTGCGCCGCTAGTAGAGCCAGTTGCCTCTCCAGATCTCGGTTTCTCTCCTCAAGACTCTGTCCGCCTCTGGCTCCCTCTCCTGCGCCTGCTCCTTCTGTTTGACTCATGACTGTTCCCCAGTGCTCTTACACACAAGCAAGGTAAGGGACTCACGGATTGCTGTCACGGGAATGGGGTTGCTTGTGTGTAAACCTCCAGCTATTCCAAACTGCTTAGAAGTTGGTGGTGTCTTTCCCTGACTGAGCAGCCTAGGTGCTGCTGCTGCTCAGTCGCTGGACGTATCCGTGAGTGGGTGTTTCCTAAATTTCCTCCAACATAAAAGCTCATTGACAGACACCCTTCGCCTCGCCTCTCTGCGCGTAACCCTTCTGCGCAGAGTGGGCATGCCCAGAGGTGCCCCTCCACTCTCTTCACTACCTTCAGTGCCAGCATCTCGGAGCCTATCCTCCGAGGTGCTTCCTCCCTCTTCCTTCTTCCTGGTGTCACCGGGACATTCTTCCCCAGATGACCTTCTCTCTCTACCCTTACTCGTTCCTTCTTCTGCAGAATCGGGAAGCACCGCCTCTCCCCTCTGCTCCGATGTCAGTTCCCTGACACTTTGATTGGGCTTTTTTCAATTCGCATGGTGTTATTTCGGTGTGCACCAGAATCACCCCAAACGAAAGCAAAAAGGTGTTTTGGGTTCCATCTACATAAAAAGAAGATGATAAAGCTCTGATTGGGCTTATTTCAAATTGGTATTTTTGGGGTTAGAATGCACATTCAACCCAAAATCGCAGAAATGTTTGTTACCAGCCCAAATCAAGCCCAGGTGTTTTGGTTCCCTCTCAATAGAAAAAGGACGAATAAGTTTCGATTGCTCTTTCGGTGTTCCTTCACTCACAAATAGCAAAGCGGTGTAATAAGCCTAAACAAAGCCAAACAGGTTGTTTTGGTTTCCAACTACATAGAAAGAAGAATCTTGGATTGCGCTTACTTCATGTCGTGTTCATTGCTTTTAATGCACATTGACACAGAAATCGCAAAGTGTGTGTAATGAGACCAAAATAACACAACACCTTCTTTTCGCTTCCATATGCGTAGAAAGAAGACGAATGCTTTGATTGGGCTTTTTTCAATTCGCATGGTGTTATTTGGGTGTGCGCCAGAATCACCCCAAACGAAAGCAAAAAGGTGTTTTGGGTTCCATCTACATAAAAAGAAGATGATAAAGCTCTAATTGGGCTTATTTCAAATTGGTGTTTTTGGGGTTAGAATGCACATTCAACCAAAAATCGCAGATGACATGTTTGTTATAAGTCCAAATCAAGCATAGGTGTTTTGGTTCCATCTCAATAGAAAAAGGACGAATAAGCTTCGATTGCTCTTTCGGTGTTCATTCACCCACAAATAGCAAAGCGAAGTGTAATAAGCCTAAAGAAAGCCAAACAGGTTATTTTGGTTTCCAACTACATAGAAAGAAGAATCTTGGATTGCGTGGCAAGTCCCCTCCCCCTTGTGAAATAAAGACACGGGACACAATATTTAAGGTTAATGCAGTGTTTCCCAACCACTGTTCCGCGGCACACTAGTGTGCCGCGAGATGTTGCCTGGTGTGCCGTGGGAAAAATTAAAAAATTCGAAAGATTTTTTTTTTTAAGTCAAATTTTCGATTGGGGCGCCCTCACTAGATGACCCCTGGGGTTCCCTCCCTCCCTCCCGCTCTGCGCCTCCCTCCTCCTCCTCCTCCTCCTCCTCCGGGGAGGCCCTTCCTGGCTCTCGACCAAGGCTTGGCGGCTGCCACTCACTCACTCGCTCGCCCACCCGTCCCTCCATCCCTGCACCCGGCCTCTCCCCCTCCGTCCCCGGCGCGGGGGCTGCCGGGATCCGTAGTCCCCTCGCCCTTGGGCTCCGCGCCCGCGCGGGGTGCACAAACTACGTTTCCCAGCGTGGCCTGGCGGGCCGGGCGTTTTGTTTGAAGCGCTCTTCTCCCGGCCATGGAATGAGCGTGGTGGCGGCGGCTGGGCGGGCAGGGGCTCTTCCGCGTGGACCCCACGCAGCCTGCCTGCGCCCCCGCGGAGATCGGGCGGCAGGATGGAGCCCGGGGATCCCCGCGGAGGCGGAGCGGCGGAGGCGGAGGCTGCCCCCCAGGTAGGGCTGCGTCGGGGGGGGGGTTATTTTTGCAATGCTGTATCCGCGCCGGAGGGGACGCATCGGACCGCGGGGAGACCCCTTGGCGTGCGTGCAAGGCAATGCATGTGTGCAGGCGTTGCATGGAGTGCAGTACAATGCAATGGCAACGCGGCGCCCTGCATGCATGCATGCAACTTCCACCGGCGCTCCGGACTTGGCAGGTGAGGGGGGTCCCCAGTGGGCGGCAGAGAGAGCCGGGAGGGCAAAGGGGAGCCGGGGGGAGCAGCGCTGCTCCCCGAGCCGAGCCCGGGGAGAAACTTCGGCGTCGTTGCGCCGGGTGTTGGAAGCGGAGGCTGGCGGGGGCCCCTCATCTGCAAAACCTGGTCGCCTCTCATATATTTCGTGCATTGCATTCATCGCCCGCTTTCTCCTCCAAGGAGCTCCCGGGGGCGCGCGTGGTTCTCCCCGTGTTATCCTCGCAACAACAGCCCTGCGAGGTGGGTCAGGCGAGTGGCCCAAGGGAGCACCCAGGGATTGTCCTGGCCAGGTGGGGTGATTTGAACCCTGCTCTCTGCCCGGTCTTCGTCCTCATTTAGCCCCCACATGTGCATGACTGTGCATGACTGAGGTTTTTCCCCCTCGTCTTGGCTATGGTGTGAGTCTGTGCTGTTAATTAATGGGGTTCTGCCTTCGGAGAAGATGAGCCAGCCCTCAAGGAGGTGATTATGTAATTTGCTAGCAATTCATGTCCCTCCCGGCGTGACGCTGCGCGCTGACGTCACGGGGCTGTAATGGTGGTGTGCCTCGAGATTTTTTTCATGAAACAAGTGTGCCTTTGCCCAAAAAAGGTTGGGAAACACTGGGTTAATGAGCATAAAAAAGGCCACAACTTTATTGATTACACAATTGAAAGGTATTGGCCTTAGGCATTGGCTCCTATCGACTACCCGGCATGGAGACCGGGAAGGGTTAACCGCCAGCCGTGGGAGTCCTGTTGAAGTACACCAACTAAGATCCCACGGGTGTCACCGCTCGGGGGCGTGCCGGAGGCCCTTACCTTCCTAGGTTTCGGACAAGGCAACGCCCCCCGGCGTCCTCTACCGGACTACCCATTTTCATTGGGGGAAGGTGATGGCGCTTCCTTCCCCCCTCATTTGCATAACAATTACCCCTGCCAATGCCTAACCGCCAATACTGAGAAGTTGTGACGTTTGCTACGAGGTAGGCGAAAAAACCAAAAGGCTGGAAGTGCGCCAAGTTGGAAAAATTCCTACCAGGCCCCTTGCGGCGACCAACCGAAGTCCATAGCAAGGTCATATCTAGCTAAGCCTAAAGGGTGGTTGGGATGGGATAACCGGTGAGCTGGAACGGGGCAAAGAGGGCGGTCCCCGGACGTGCCTGGCCTTAAATGGGCTAGGCCCCGCCGCCCCGGCCCCACCAATTGGCGGGCAGGGTTGCCGGCATGCCCGGGGATTCCCCTGTTCTCGCGGGGGCAAAAGGCCAGTCCCCGCGAGTGGAGTGTGTGGGAGGGGTTAGCCCGCAACCCCCTCTCCTCTCTAGCTCGGAAATGGCTTTGCGTGGCAAGTCCCCTCCCCCATGTGAAATAAAGACACGGGACACATTATTTAAGGTTAATGGGCATAAAAAGGCCACAACTGTATTGATTACAGAATTGGAAGGTATTGGCCTTAGGCATTGGCTCCTATCGACTAACCGGCATGGAGACCGGGAAGGGTTGTCCACAAGCCGTGGGAGTCCTGTTGAAGTACGCCAACTAGGATCCCACGGGTGTCACCGCTCGGGGGCGTGCCGGAGGCCCTTACCTCCCTAGGTTTCGGACAAGGCAACGCCCCCCGGAGTCCTCTACCGGAATACCCATTTTCATTGGGGGAAGGTGATGGCGCTTCCTTCCCCCCTCATTTGCATAACAATTACCCCTGCCAATGCCTAACCGCCAATCAAGCAAAGCTCGCCGCCAATACCTTCAAGCCTGTAACCAATCCGTAATCCCTGCTATGATGTCCCCCAACCAAATATCATTTCCAGCATCTGACAGATGCACGCCATCCCGTCTGTAGAGGGCCTTGTTGCTGTACTGGATGCCTGGGTGCCTAATGACGCACCCGTCCAGAGCCACCACTCTACGTTCCACAGCCCGTTCCAAGACCTTTCTTGCCTTGTTGATTCCAACCGGGCTCACACAATCCCTCCACGTCCTCCTCTCAAGCAGCGAGGACCACAAGATCGTAATGTTTGGGTAAGTCGCCATCAGATCAGCAAAATCGTCAAAAATGTTTCATCTCAAGTCAATAGCTTTGCGATACGCTAAGTCGTTTCCCCCCAACTGGACAACCAGGGCATCAGGTGGGCCCTCCGAGGCAGCTCTCGCCATCACGGCTGGCTTGAATTCGCTCCAGCGCATCCCTCTATGCGCTATCCACGCCAGCTCTACATTTGCAGGCAAGCTCAGATTTATACCCAAACCGGTGTTCATGGCACGATTCTTGGCCCAATGCACGACGCTGTGGCCCACCAGCCAAATGCGCACCCTCTTGTATTCTGAAAAGCAAACAGGCAGAAAACCACGGTCAGGAAACCCCACAGCTAGTCATAAATTCTTTCTCACATAAGCTCTGTATGCATTAGATCTCCACCGCCCCAAGTCCTTTATCCTGTCTGCTGAGAGCCCAAGGTGCACTGCAGTGGTTGCTGCCCCTATCCGAAAGGAGTGAGCCGCAAATTCGGCCGCGGACAGACCGCAAGCTGACAATGCCAAGCGCATCACCCGCGTAAACTGATGCCTGGCCAAGAGCGATCCATCCGCGTGAATAAATAGGGGGCCGGGGCTACTGGGTCTTAAGTAGAGGAAACGCCTCGTATCCCTCACCGGGCAGGGACCACTAGCCTGTGCAGCTGGTAGCCGAAGGAGGGCCCCTCTGCCCTGTTGGTCCGTCTTAGAGCTCCGTACTTGAACCATCAGGTCAGTCTCTGATAGGGTCAGATCACTTAACAGGATGCCCCTCTGGCCGTGGGCAACCCCTCCCTCGCAGACTACCTCACCTATGCGCAGGGCACCAAAGAAGGCTACGGAATAAGCGGCAGAGAATAGGCGCACTTCATATTTTGACCAGCATATTTCTCGTAATTTTGTATCTGAGTCAAAATATCATACGTTATGGGCCTCCTCTTGTCAGAGCTGGGGGGCTGTAGCTGGCGCCAGCCCTCTAAGGTCTTACGCACGATAAATTGTGCGCACGGGTCGATGGCGAAAAAGGCTTTACAAAAATAGGAAATCCCCGCGGACTGAATATTGAGAGTCTTTGGTGCCCTGCCCAGCTCCTTCAGATGGGTTAAGTAGTGGAGGACCTCCCTTGTTGAGGGAATGGAATTCTGCTTTGCGCTGGGTATACTGCTGCGGAACTTTAAAAAGTCAGCCCAAGCCTTCTTGTATGATCTCATTGTGGAAGGGGCAACTGCACCGAATACTCCCTTCATCATTTCCTGCTCCCAAGGCTCCAGAGATGCTCCGGGAAAGGCATTGATGATTGTTCCGCTTCCGGCGCTAATGAGCGAAAGCGCTCCATCTGAAAACGAGACAGAGCATCCATGATGTCATTATTAATGCCAGGTACGAATTTGGCTGAAAAATATATATTCTGCTCCAAACACAGGAGGACGAAGGACCGTAACAAGTTACCCACCCTGGTGGAGCGCGCGGACTGCTGAGAAAGAACCGCTACCACTGCCTGGTTATCTGTGTTGAAACAAACCCTATGGTTGCGGAACTGCTCCGACCAAAGATGTACTGCCACCACGATAGGGAAAAATTCCAAGAATGTAAGGTCCCGAGTAATGGGCTGGCCCTGCCAGTCTGCAGGCCACTTTTTGGCACGCCACTGGCCCCTGAAGTAAACCCCGAAACCCAAGGAACCTGCTGAACTTGGAAATCAGCGTTGAGCGCCATGGAGTCTTGCCACAAGGATATACCGTTGTACTTGTCGAGGAACTGTAACCAAACTCCCAGATCTGCCTTAACTTCTTTGGAGAGGCGCACCCTATGCTGTGGTGCCCTGAGACCAGTGGCCAATCTGGCCAGGCGGCCACAAAAGGGGCGGCCCGGCGCCACTACCCTACAGGCGAAATTTAGGTGGCCTAGCAGGGACTGAACTTGCCTTAAGGTAACCTTCCTCAGGGGTAGCAGCTGCTGTATCAGTGCTTTAAGAGCGATCAATTTATTCTCGGGCAGTCTAGAGGTCTGGGCCACGGTATCTAACTCGATGCCAAAGTAGACAATAGAGGTGGCTGGACCCTCCGTCTTTTCGGCGGCTAGCGGCACCCCTAGCTCACCAGCTAAAGCCGTGAAGGCCTCCAAGAGGGCGGAGCATCGCTGCCTGTTATCTGCCACCAAAATAAAATCATCAAGACAATGCGACACGCCCAACGACCCTGTCCTGAAGCGTAGGGCCCAGTCCAAAAACGTACTAAACGACTCAAAGGCTGAGCAAGCCACGGAACAACCCATCGGCATTGCTTTGTCAATGAAATACGCTCCGTCAAATCTAAAGCCCAACCAACGGAAATCAGCTGGGTGGACGGGAAGGAGGCAGAATGCCGACTCGATGATGCATTTGGCTAGAAGTGCCCCCTGCCCAAATCGCCGAATCATTTTCACTGCTTGGTCAAAGGAGGCGTATTTTACTGTACAAAGCTCCTGGGGGATCGCATCATTGACAGAGCCTCCCCTTGGGTGGGAAAGGTTGTGTATCATGCGGAATTCCCCTGGGGTCTTCTTTAGTACAATGCCCAGAGGGGATAGGTGAAGTCCTTCAAAGGGGGGTTCGGCAAAGGGGCCTGCCACCCTCCCTGCCTTGATTTCCTTCTCTATCTTTTTTCTAACTATCTCTGGTCTTTCCTTAACAGACTTTTGATTTTGTGGGTTCCCGGTGTTGGGGGGGAAGCCACGGGGATTCTGAACCCCTTGGAGAACCCCTCCCAAAGGTATTGTGCAGCTGTTCGATCGGGATACTGGTCCAGTAAGGTTTTGAGGGGCTGAAGTTTGATGGGGGAGGAGGCTAAACCCAGGTGCAAGTTACTGGCGGTTACCAGGCCCCTGGCGGGTGGATCCGGGGGGCACCCCTGTTATTGTTGTGGAAGAACCCCCGCCCCCCGAAAGGGCTACTGTTTGTTCTTGAAGCAGGCAGAGGCGGGGTGGTTACCCCAGCACCGCTCACATTCATGCAGATACTTACAGGAGGGTCGCGAGCAT
The DNA here is from genome assembly GCF_964188305.1 of Podarcis bocagei. Classification (NCBI taxonomy): domain Eukaryota; kingdom Metazoa; phylum Chordata; class Lepidosauria; order Squamata; family Lacertidae; genus Podarcis; species Podarcis bocagei. The sequence continues at coordinate 78,699,022 of NC_138131.1, forward strand.
ACACCCCTGTTGTACTCCCAGCACTGACGGCGCCGCTTCACCTCTGTCTTACCCGCCTTGGATGAGTCCTGATTTTTCTTTTCGATGTAGGGATTGACGTCCTCGCCCCAGTAATTAGGATCCGTTAGATCCCAGTGGGTGGAAGGCAGGAGAGAAGCGTTTCTACGGAAATTCTCATTGTACGTTAAAGCGGCATTTTCTCCCGCGAGAGCATGTGCCCTCCTCACGTGAGCCAGATAAGCAACCAAATCCATGGAGCGCCGAGGATAAGCTGCACACACAACTCCCATGAAAACCTGGTACCCATCCAACCAATTCTCAAAGGTGCGCTCTGCCCTAGGCGTCCTGTACCTCCGCTTACCATAGGACCGCCTCTTTTCCCCTTTTAGAATCATAGACTCATAGAATCATAGAATCATAGAGTTGGAAGAGACCACAAGGGCCATCGAGTCCAACCCCCTGCCAAGCAGGAAACACCATCAGAGCACTCCTGACATATGGTTGTCAAGCCTCTGCTTAAAGACCTCCAAAGTAGGAGACTCCACCACACTCCTTGGCAGCAAATTCCACTGTCAAACAGCTCTTACTGTCAGGAAGTTCTTCCTAATGTTTAGGTGGAATCTTCTTTCTTGTAGTTTGGATCCATTGCTCCGTGTCCGCTTCTCTGGAGCAGCAGAAAACAACCTTTCTCCCTCCTCTATGTGACATCCTTTTATATATTTGAACATGGCTATCATATCACCCCTTAACCTCCTCTTCTCCAGGCTAAACATGCCCAGCTCCCTTAGCCGTTCCTCATAAGGCATCGTTTCCAGGCCTTTGACCATTTTGGTTGCCCTCCTCTGGACACGTTCCAGTTTGTCAGTGTCCTTCTTGAACTGTGGTGCCCAGAACTGGACACAGTACTCCAGGTGAGGTCTGACCAGAGCAGAATACAGTGGCACTATTACTTCCCTTGATCTAGATGCTATACTCCTATTGATGCAGCCCAGAATTGCATTGGCTTTTTTAGCTGCCGCGTCACACTGTTGGCTCATGTCAAGTTTGTGGTCAACCAAGACTCCTAGATCCTTTTCACATGTACTGCTCTCAAGCCAGGTGTCCCCCATCTTGTATTTGTGCCTCTCATTTTTTTGCCCAAGTGCAATACTTTACATTTCTCCCTGTTAAAATTCATCTTGTTTGTTTTGGCCCAGTTCTCTAATCTGTCAAGGTCATTTTGAAGTGTGATCCTGTCCTCTGGGGTGTTAGCCACCCCTCCCAGTTTGGTGTCATCTGCAAATTTGATCAGGATGCCCTTGAGTCCATCATCCAAGTCGTTGATAAAGATGTTGAATAAGACCGGGCCCAAGACAGAACCCTGTGGCACCCCACTAGTCACTCTTCTCCAGGATGAAGAGGAACCATTGATGAGCACTCTTTGGGATCGGTCAGTCAGCCAGTTACAAATCCACTGAGTGGTAGCATAGTCAAGACCGCATTTTACCAGCTTCTTTACAAGAATATCATGGGGCAGCGAGGGAGGGGGAGGGTCCAGTGTGTCAGAGGGAGCAGCTCCGGCGACAGAGAAAGGGGAGGGATCAGAGCAAGCCGTTCTCCCGGAAGGGGAGGAAAGCAGTGAGGGGAGTAGCATAACTGTCAAAAGGAAGGTCAGAAGTTGGGCGCGCGCGCCAAGTTCAAATGAGGAGGCGCGCGGGAGAACAGGGAGCCCGGAGGAGGAGGGGCCAGGACCCAAAGCCCACAGGAGGGGGCAGGAGCAGTCTGGAGACTCCGCTTCAGGAGAAAGCAGGAGGGGAGGAACCCCGACGGGCAGAAAGACCCTGCGGAAAAGGAAAGAGAGAAAGAGGTGGGGCAGCGTTAGCTTATTAAACTGGTGTAGGGGTGGGACCGATTCAGAGGGGACTTCAAACGTCTAGGCTAAGAGACGCGGGGCTGCACGCCTCGGTTGTGGAACCCATAATGAACTGCAATAAACACCCTTGTATATAAGAAGAGCTTGGCGTTGGTCTTTTGTGAGCTGAGACCTGAGGCAGCCCTGACAGTAAGTCCCCTCCCAAAAGTACGCAAAATTTTTTTTGCGAAGCTCACGAAGTTTGGCGGCCATGAGTATGGAGGAGCAGATAGCTGATCTACGCAACGCAGTCTCCCAGCTTACCACTGCGGTAGTGGTCTCCCAGAAGAAGGGGGAAGAGGCGGAAAAGCGATGCCAGGATCTGCAAGCCAGGTGGGATCATGCATGCCAAGTGGGATTCCCGGGGTCCAGATCTGCAGGCGTAGGACTGGGCAGAAGGGGAGGCAACTTGGTAGCCCACTTTGATGGGAACCTGAAGCAGTACCCCAGTTTTTGAGCAGACGTCGAATATGCGTTGCATTTGCTTCGCGACGACTTTAAAGATGAGGAGGAGAAGGTGGGGTTCATTGTGTCCCACTTGCATGGGGAAGCGAGGGCTTGGCTGCGCAATCTGTGGCGCGAAGATTGTCCTGCTCGAAGGGACTCAGATGAATTTATCAAAGCCATGGACGCTTGCTTCCAATCTACCGTGGATGTGGATATAGCACGCAAGGAGCTGCATGGTTTAAGGCAAGGCAAGGCTACAGTACGTCAGTATCATGCTAGGTTTTTTGCCTTGCTGAATGTACTGAAATGGGAGAAAGATTCCCTGGCAGTAAGAGACTTGTTTTGGGAGGGGTTGTCTGGCCCTGTAAAAGATGAATTGGCAAGGGGGGTCAGACCTCAAACCCTAGCAGAACTTGTGCAGCGGGCGCTCGCCATTGGAGTGCGCCATGAAGAACGCCCTTGGCGCAATGAGGAGGGTCGCCAGCTTCACACACCCTCTAGAGCGCCTCCTTTCCTTCCCAGGGATCTAGGACGTACGCGTCCCTCACCTCAGCTGCAGGCAGGGGAGGAACCAATGGAACTTGGTGGTGCACAGGCTCAGTCAGCTGCCGGAGCCCCAGCGTCCGGAGCAGTCAAGACGAAGCCTCCTAGAGGGAACAGGAAGTGTTACATCTGTGACAGTGCGATGCACATGGCCAAAGAGTGTCCCCAGAGGCTCCAAAAGCACACTGCAGCCTTAGCAACAGTAACTGCAGCAGCACTACCTGAAGAGCAATTTCAGGGAAACGACAATGCCTGGCTGGAAGCAGAAATGCTGGGGCACAGCCAGGCGAGTCAGTAGGACAGTCCCCAGCGCTTTTGAAGCATACAAACCCCCTGCAACCCAAGCCAGTGGTGCAGCTCACTGCAACTCTCCAGCTACCTAATGGACGCACCCTGGAAGTCCCCATTACAATTGACAGTGGGAGCAACGCAGACTTCGTGGGGGTGCACTTCGTCAAGCAGCATCGCATAGAGCTCCTACCAGCCACGCTGCCATTGAACGTCGTCACAGTGGATGGCAGGAAGCTGCTGGGTGGGCAGGTGGTACAACAGACGCCACCCATGGTAATGCAGATTGGCAATCACCGAGAAGTCATCAGTTTCAACGTCACCCGCCTGTCAGACACACCTATAGTGTTAGGCATGAGTTGGCTGGATAGGCACAGCCCAACCATGGCGTGGTACCAGCGGCAGCTCACTTTCGGCTCGTCCTATTGCGCGCAGCATTGCATCCAGACCGGTCAGGAGGAGGAGGGCCAAGAGGAGGGGCAGCCATGGGGGACTAGCCATGGACAGCGCCAAGGTCCGCGCGGTGTTGGACTGGAAAAGCCCGCGAAATCGGAAGGAGGTCCAGAGGTTCGTCGGCTTCGCCAACTTTTACCGCAAGTTCATCAGGGGTTTCGCCAGGGAGACGGCAGCTATCACGGACACTCTCAGCTCCAAGAAGAAGAAGTTCACCTGGACGGACCAGGCGGAGCAGTCCTTCAGGAGACTTAAGAGTCTCTTCGCGTCCGAAGAACAGCTGCTACACGTGAATCCCGGCAGGCCCATGAGGGTTGAGACTGACGCATCTGACAGAGCGGTGGGGGCCGTCCTTTTACAGGAAGACCCGCAGGGGAACTGGAGGCCCTGCGCTTTCTACTCCCGGAAGCTCAGCAAGTCGGAACAGAACTACACCATCTGGGACAGGGAGTTGCTGGCCATCCACGCGGCTTTCAAGGCGTGGAGGCACTTCCTCATTGGAGCCAAGCACACCGTGCAGGTCCGCACGGACCACAAGAACCTAGAGTACTGGCGCACGGCGAAGCTACAGAGCCAGAGGCACATACGCTGGGCAGAGTTCTTTGCGGACTTCGATTTCAGGATTGAGTACATCCCAGGCGACAACAATGTCATAGCAGATGCGCTCTCCAGGAAACCGCAGTATCTCGAGGAAGCGGCACCTGTGGGAGCCAAGCACATTTTTGCACCACAGGTGTGGGCGGTGCGTCGCGCTTTGCAGACGGATCCGTTCGCACAGTCCAAGATGGAAGAGGTGCGGAGAGGCACAGCGAGGGACGACGAGTTCCAGATACGCGACGGCCTGCTAACCCGTAAAGGTGCTCTCTATGTTCCGGGAGACGATCTCCACGCAAAGGTTCTGCAGCAGTTGCACGACCACCCAGCGCTGGCCACTTCGGCAAGGAAAAGACGGCGGAATTAGTGGCCAGAGACTTTTGGTGGCCCCAGATGCGAGGGGAGGTCGCGGACTACGTCGCCAGGTGTGACACTTGCCAAAGGTCCAAGCCAGTGCACCAGAAACCAGCGGGACTGCTGGAACCGTTGGAGACGCCACTGCAACCGTGGCAGAGGGTGGCGCTGGACTTTGTCACTGATCTGCCCAGTTCGCGAGGCAAGACGGCGGTGCTTGTGGTTGTAGACCTGTTCACCAAGATGGCGCATTTCATTCCTTGCGCGAAGGTGGCGACTGCGGAGCAGACCGCCAAACTGTTCATAGACCACGTGTTCAGGGTGCACGGCTTGCCGCGATCCATCCTGTCCGACCGCGGTCGCCAGTTCGTTTCCAGTTTTTGGCAGAAGCTCCTGGGTATCCTGAACGTCAAGATCAACTTAGCGTCGGCGAGACACCCGCAGACCAACGGCCAAGCGGAAAGGGTCAACGCCATCATGCAGCAGTACCTGCGCTGTTACGCCAATCAGAAGCCTGCGACTTGGGTGGACTACCTACCGATGGCCGAGTTTGCCTACAACAACACGAAGCAGGCGTCCACGGGGGTGACGCCGTTCTTCGCCAACAATGGGCGGCATCCCAGAACCTTTCCGGGAGTGGAGACGACGGTGCAGGGAGCGACGCAGGGAGCGGAGCATTTGGCCGCAGAATTGCAGGAGGTCCACGAGGAGCTCCGACGGCACTTAGAGCTGGCTAAACACGCCTACAAGGTGCAGGCAGACAGGCACAGGAGGGCAGGGGAAGACATACAGGTGGGGGACTGGGTATGGTTGGCAGCCCAGGCGGCGCCTACCAAGTCGTTAGCCAAGAAGAAGCTAGGACACAGACAGCTGGGGCCATACCAAGTTGAGGCCAAGATCAACACCGTAGCTTATCGGTTGACCCTCCCAGAAGGTTCCCGAATGCACCCGGTCTTTCATAGGTCGGTGCTTACGCCCTACAAAGCCCCACACAGGTTTCAGGAGCCAGGGACGGCACCGGACCCACGCAGGGAGTCCCCAAGGGGGGGGGGAAGTCACCGAAGGCCGAGACACTCAACGAGGTCACAGAAATTCTGGACTCGAGATGGGGGGAGGAGGGAGTAGAATACCTCCTCGCCAGAGAGGGTACCCCGGCCAGTGCCAACAGTTGGGTGCCGGGCTATGCTCTGGAGGAGCCCCTTCTTAAGGACGAGTTCCATGCACTCTTCCCACACAGGCCCATGCCAGCGGAATTTTTCGACGACTGGCTTTTTACGCCTACACTTTCAGGCAGCACCTTCTGGGGGTTCTCCTCAGCAGAGGAGACCACGCCAAAATTGAGTCCTCCAAGGGGATCGTGCTCGGGGGTGGACACGGATCGCTCTTACTGGTGGGACGACCAACCAGAGGATGAGTGGCGCAGGAGATTGCTGAGGGGGCCCTGGCAGACAGCAACGTCCGAAGAGACAGGGGGAGGGGAGGACATGGACGTGTTAGGAGAGGACCTTGGTTTCGAGCACACAAGCAATGAGCTGGAAGCAGAGACGATTGACGTCGACGAACTTTATCCAAGATCTACCCCAGCGACTGAGGAGCTTCCGGAACCTGCACCCGAGCAGCGGGAGGGGGGAAGGGGGGGCTTCGAGGGGGGGATGGATGTCAGGGGTACAGGGACAGAGGCACAGGGAAGGCAGGAAATGGAGAGCGATGGAGAGGAATCCCAGGAGAGCGAGGAAGAGGATAGCAATGACGCAGGGGATTCCATGAGTCTCTCCAGCAAATCAGAGGATTCCCAGAAAGGGGCGCCTGTGGTAAGGGCAAGGGGAGCCCCGGGGGGAAAGTGTCAGGAGCGGGGGGCCAGCAGGGGACCCCAAAGCGGCAGCTGGGAATCAGGGCCAGCCTCCCCACCAGAGCGCAGCGAGGGAGGGGGAGGGTCCAGTGTGTCAGAGGGAGCAGCTCCGGCGACAGAGAAAGGGGAGGGATCAGAGCAAGCCGTTCTCCCGGAAGGGGAGGAAAGCAGTGAGGGGAGTAGCATAACTGTCAAAAGGAAGGTCAGAAGTTGGGCGCGCGCGCCAAGTTCAAATGAGGAGGCGCGCGGGAGAACAGGGAGCCCGGAGGAGGAGGGGCCAGGACCCAAAGCCCGCAGGAGGGGGCAGGAGCAGTCTGGAGACTCCGCTTCAGGAGAAAGCAGGAGGGGAGGAACCCCGACGGGCAGAAAGACCCTGCGGAAAAGGAAAGAGAGAAAGAGGTGGGGCAGCGTTAGCTTATTAAACTGGTGTAGGGGTGGGACCGATTCAGAGGGGACTTCTAATGTCTAGGAGAAAGAGACGCGGGGCTGCACGCCTCGGTTGTGGAACCCATAATGAACTGCAATAAACACCCTTGTATATAAGAAGAGCTTGGCGTTGGTCTTTTGTGAGCTGAGACCTGAGGCAGCCCTGACAACACCAAACTGGGAGGGGTGGCTAACACCCCAGAGGACAGGATCACACTTCAAAACGACCTTGACAGATTAGAAAACTGGGCCAAAACAAACAAGATGAATTTTAACAGGGATAAATGTAAAGTATTGCACTTGGGCAAAAAAAATGAGAGGCACAAATACAAGATGGGTGACACCTGGCTTGAGAGCAGTACATGTGAAAAGGATCTAGGAGTCTTGGTTGACCACAAACTTGACATGAGCCAACAGTGTGACACGGCAGCTAAAAAAGCCAATGCAATTCTGGGCCTCATCAATAGGAGTATAGCATCTAGATCAAGGGAAGTAATAGTGCCACTGTATTCTGCTCTGGTCAGACCTCACCTGGAGTACTGTGTCCAGTTCTGGGCACCACAATTCAAGAAGGACACTGACAAACTGGAACGTGTCCAGAGGAGGGCAACCAAAATGGTCAAAGGCCTGGAAACGATGCCTTATGAGGAACGGCTAAGGGAGCTGGGCATGTTTAGCCTGGAGAAGAGGAGGTTAAGGGGTGATATGATAGCCATGTTCAAATATATAAAAGGATGTCACATAGAGGAGGGAGAAAGGTTGTTTTCTGCTGCTCCAGAGAAGCGGACACGGAGCAATGGATCCAAACTACAAGAAAGAAGATTCCACCTAAACATTAGGAAGAACTTCCTGACAGTAAGAGCTGTTTGACAGTGGAATTTGCTGCCAAGGAGTGTGGTGGAGTCTCCTACTTTGGAGGTCTTTAAGCAGAGGCTTGACAACCATATGTCAGGAGTGCTCTGATGGTGTTTCCTGCTTGGCAGGGGGTTGGACTCGATGGCCCTTGTGGTCTCTTCCAACTCTATGATTCTATGATTCTATGCGCCTGCTGGATGTCGAGGTTAGTTTCTCGACGGCCAGACATCCAGAAACCACGGACAAGCAGAGAGAGCTAACAGCATACTTCAACAATATCTACGCTGCTACGTCAGCGAGAGGGAGAATGATTGGGTGGACAACTTAGCGCTGGCTGAGTTTGCATACAATAACGCAGAACATGTGTCCACAGGGATGAGTCCGTTTATGGCGAATTACGGGTGTCACCCCAGGGCTTTCCCAGGGGAAGGGGAGGGAAGTTGGAGTGTTCCTGCAGCTGAAAAATTTGTGGAAGAGATGGAGGCTTTACACCAACAGCTTAAGCTAAACCTGGAAAGGGCCAAGGAAGAGTACAAGAGGCAGGCAGACAAGCACCGCAGAGAGGGAGAAACCATTAGAGTGGGGGACCGGTTGTGGTTGTCTACCAAAGGGTTACCTTTCAAAGGAGGGTGCAAGAAACTACGGCCAAAGAGACTGGGACCGTTCGAAGTAGCCCAGCAAGTTAACCCGGTGGCCTTTAGGCTCAAATTGCCATCTCACATGAAACTGCACCCCGTGTTCCATAGGTCCTTACTCTCACTGTTCAGGGAGGGGAGGGAATTTCTGGGTCAGCAAAGTGAAACACCCTTGCATCCACAGATGGAGGAAAGGGAACTCAGTGGCCATGCAGCTGAAATTCTCGATTCCAGGTGGAGAGGGGGGCGAGTGGAATATTTGGTGGCGTGGGAGGGGGAGTCAGAAGCGGAAAACACATGGGTCACAGCAGAAGAGATTAGGGATGAGTATCTGCAGGAGGAGTTTCATAGCAGGTATCCGAGAAAGCCCAAACCACCAGAGAGATTCTGGGGGGAGCAATTTGGCACCACCGATGAAGAGGAAGAGTTTGAGGGTTTTCCCGCCTCCGACCAGGAGGAAGGGGAATTATCCGAAGAAGAATCCGACTGGGGAGATTGGGGAGAGAGGAGAGACAGCAGCAAATGGAGAGGGATGTTTGAATCATCAGATGGACGGGAGAGTTCCTTCCGGGGGCTTCCTGCATCACCGTCCGAGGAAAGGACGGGGGAGGGGGAGGGGGAGGGCCCTGGGAGTGAAGTGGATGTCAGGGAACTGACATCAGAGCATAGTGGAGAGGCGAGGCTCCCAGATTCTGCAGGAGAGGGGACTAGTAAGGGAAGAGAGAGAACGTCCTCTGGGGAAAGAAGTCCAGGTGACACCAGGAAGAAGGGAGAGGCAGAGAGCAGTTTGGAGGGGAGGCTCCGAGACTCTTCCAGTGAAGTCAGTGGGGAGGGTGGAGGACCACCACTCGGCACGCCCACTCTGCGCAGAAGGCTTCCGCGCAGAGAGGTGAGGCGAAGGTTGTCCGTTAAGGAATTCTTATGCTGGAGGAAATTTAGGAGACGCCCACTCACGGATTCTGCTAGCGACTGAGCAGCAGCGCCAAGGCTGCTCAGTCAGGGAAAGACACAACCGACCCTAAGCAGTTTGGAACAGCTAGAGGTTTACACACAAGCAACCCCAATTCCCGTGACAGCAATTCGTGAGTCCCTTACGTTGCTTGTGTGCAAGAGGACCGGGGTACAATCATGAGTCAAACCGGAGGAGCCGGCGCAGGAGAGGGGGCCAAAGGCGGACAGAGTCTGGAGGAGAGAAACTGAGACTTGGAGCAGCAACTGGCTCTACTAGCGGCGCGGCTGGATGAAAGGAGGACACATGATGCCCAGGGGAAGATTACCCCCATCTCAAGAAAGGTACCGGGACTTGTGCAGAAGTTTGGGGGCAACCCCAGAGATTATAACGCTTTTAAGACAGAAGTGCAGTATGCGCTGGAGCTGTAGTACGATGACTTTGCCCACGATGGGGGAAGAGTCGCTTTCGTGGTGGGGCACCTGGAGGGGCGGGCCAGAGATTGGGTTCGACCCTTAATGGCAGCGGAGAACGCGGCCTTGAAGGACCTGAGAAAGTTTTTTAGCGCGATGGATCACATGTTCTCGAGCGATGTTGAACTGAGCGTGACGCGCAAAGAACTGATGGGGTGCAAACAAGGAAACCAGTCAGTGAGAGAGTACTGGTTGAGATTTGCTATGCTGATCCATAAACTTGGGTGGGATCTGAGTTCGGAACCTATTCAAATGTTGTTTGAGGAGGGCTTATCCCCTTGGGTGAGAGACGAACTTTCCCGCTCACCCTGCCCGGAATCGATGGACCAGCTGACCAAGTTGGCGCTCGCTGTAGGAGTCCGACAAGAGACGCGCGCTCTGGAAAGGCGGGAAGGGAGAGCAGAGCGTTGGCATGACAACTGCATTCCAGACATGCCAGCGTCTACTGTGCCACCCGAGGAGCCAATGGAGATTGGAGAAGCGAGCGTGCGCGGGTTTTCAAACTCCAGCGAGGCGCGTAAGAAGGAGGGGAAAACCAGTAAGAGGTGTTTCCGCGGACTTCCGGGTTGACGCGATCTGGAAATGGCGGATTCCCTCCGAGCTGCGGAGGGAATCGGCTCTACCGAGGATGGGTCTTTGCTGCGCCGGCGACGCGGGGACCCTTAAAAACCGCAGGCGCGGAAGCCTGCGGACTGAAGACTCGGCGGGTGCCTTAAGCGCCCCCCCTGATTCGCAAAGAGCCTTTTTAAAGGCTGCGGAGGGGATACGGGGGTGGCGTGGCACTGAGAGTCGATCGCTACCTTGGTAGAGCGAAGCCGCGAGCCATAACCAGAGAGCGCCGACTTCCTTCCTTGAAAATCTGGACTGAAAGAACTACCCGTGAGTAAGACGGATTGGGACTTTAAAAATTTTTACCTTGAATTAGAGACGACCGGGGGGTGTGTTAAAAGGAAGTCCGCACCCCCCCCCTTGCAGAAGATCTAAGCAACGACATAAGAGCTAAGCTGGAGAGCCTACCCTTGGTGGGGTGAGTTAAAAAGGACATTAACTTCCAAGATTTAACTAAAGGAAATTTTGGGCTGGAGAGTGGAGTTTTGGAAACCCTCCTTTTGCTTTAAACAACCCCCCCTCCCGGGCTCGGGAACGTCCTGCCTTTGTGCCTGTGTAAGAGCTGCGGAGTTTGACAGCTGTCAAAGCTGCCAAACGGGCGGTTTAAAGTGAGAAATTGTCATTTAAGATCCCTCTGGACTAAGACGAGTTATAATTGAGCTAAAACTGTTGGAAACAAAGTAATAACAATCAAAGTAATAATAATACCAGCGTGGCTGGTAGGAGCTCTATGCGATGCTGCTTGACGAAGTGCACCCCCACGAAGTCTGCGTTGCTCCCACTGTCAATTGTAATGGGGACTTCCAGGGTGCGTCCATTAGGTAGCTGGAGAGTTGCAGTGAGCTGCACCACTGGCTTGGGTTGCAGGGGGTTTGTATGCTTCAAAAGCGCTGGGGACTGTCCTACTGACTCGCCTGGCTGTGCCCCAGCATTTCTGCTTCCAGCCAGGCATTGTCGTTTCCCTGAAATTGCTCTTCAGGTAGTGCTGCTGCAGTTACTGTTGCTAAGGCTGCAGTGTGCTTTTGGAGCCTCTGGGGACACTCTTTGGCCATGTGCATCGCACTGTCACAGATGTAACACTTCCTGTTCCCTCTAGGAGGCTTCGTCTTGACTGCTCCGGACGCTGGGGCTCCGGCAGCTGACTGAGCCTGTGCACCACCAAGTTCCATTGGTTCCTCCCCTGCCTGCAGCTGAGGTGAGGGACGCGTACGTCCTAGATCCC